>NW_023593871.1:0-18956 GCF_014839805.1 Manduca sexta
ATGAAAAGCGACACACGAACAGCTACTAAGAACTTACTAAGAAAGTAACTAACAATTTGAGTCAACATATTTCATTCCTTAAATAATAAGGCACAAAGTCGTGATTCCTGTTACTCAGAATTCATAGTTAGAATAGGTAATAACCACACGGTATGAAGGTCGAGCGGTTTCCTCATTTCTTTGTCGTATCATACTTGTAGATACAGTCGATTGTTTGAGTCAATACGTAATTGAATATGTAATGTTATCGATACTGCACGTAATAAGGATACGGTTACTTGCTTGTTATTATTGTTACACGGATATTTTACAATCTGGTGGGATATTTTGCTGGTGTTGGTGGTAAGATATTTTATATCCGTCCGGATATAGACCACGGAACACAAGGTGGTAAATCCAGCCATAATGGACCACGTAAGTGTGTCGTATTTCTAGATCAACCTGTGTATATAAGGTTCCTACTAGTCAGCATAATTATGTCGAATATCAAAGGGTATCATCTCTCGTCACGCGACATTCTTTTGGACTCCGTTTACAATCAGGTCCAGTGGGTCACTTTGGCGTGACGGTACTAAAAAATTAAAAAATCCGTCCGGATAGCGAGCACCATACAAAAGTCTAAAATCCGCCATACTGACATACGTAAGTGTTAAGGGATTAGTCTTTATGTATAAGAACAAAGAGTCCGTATAATGGTGTCGATTGGCGAGGAGGCATCGACACAAGACACTACTTCACCATCAGGTACAGTATGATAATGTTACCGTACAGACCAAATACATTGTAAAAAGGATTTTCTCTATTATTTGGTTGGAACTTGCAGTCCATAATGATCTAAAGCCTCTGGCATCTGTAATAATAGCAGTGTGCATGGGGACAGAGTAGGAGGTTTGCGGCTCAAATCTACTTCGTGTGGGTTCCCTAACAATGATTCGGAAGATGTAGACCGCCATACATAAGTTAACAGAAGTCATTGACTTGAAGTTCAAGTGAAAACAGTTTGATAAATTAATTACAATTGATTTTAGGCAGTACTTAATATGACTGGATAAAGAGTAATCCTTGACATAGTGGCATGAGTTTTTGTACATTAACATCCATAAATGAGAAAAGTTATTGATGTTATAAATGTCATAGAACGATATCCTTTTTAACAATTAGGGCTAATTTTTGAATCAACAGATAAGTTATGCGTCGAAAAATTCTAACATAACTAAATACAAAAGGGAGATTATATTGACAACTTCATACATATAAGTATCATTTTTCATTTGTTTGTGTTGTTCTTTATCCTGCGAATTATTTTTATCTGATGATCGAAAAACGTGAAAGAGCGTCGATAGCTGGGTGTGGAACGGACTGCCGAGATGAATGTCCACAGGTTCGAAATCCAAGGGCACGCACCTTTAACTTTCCTTAAGTTATGTGTGTATTCTTTATGAATTATCGCTTGCTTTATCGGTGAAGGAAAACACCGTGAGGAAACCTGCATACCTAAAAAGTTCGCTATAGGAATTTTGAGGGTGTGTGAAGTCTACTGATGCGCACTAGGCCATCGTGGCTTATATATTATTATTGAAAACTCTTAACAAACAAAACTGCTATGTTTGATATTCAGTACAACTGTTTCTATATCGTATGTTGAAATCTAAATTATTCACTCAATGCCCACGATGCTATCTTTCACACCATCTTTCGCCTTTCTACACTATTGTTTTGTTCCAAATTTCTAAATCTGCCTTTGCATTCCTATTAGTTTCTCTATTTAATGTATTACCGTCATAAAACGACGCTACCGTCTTCAATAATATATTCTTTTTGTCCTGTTTCACTTAAGTTCCTAAGAAATAACGGCGCATATCAACTACTGCATAGTAATGAACTAAAATACTTAAAGTACAGTTTGCCCTCCATTTTTTGTTATTTCCCAGTATAGTATTTAATCTATTGTTACTTTACTATGTTGTGTTTTTCTTTGCCATAAAAATGTTATATTCTTCAGATATTTCTATTTTTATGAATGAACGTCACGAAATCTTTCGCCTAATCGTAAACTTTACATATATGTTTTGATTTTGGCATTCTACTACACCTGCTTCGAAATATTTAGTAAAGTCGTCGGTGATTTCTTCCAACTAAAACAGAACAGTGATTGCACACATAAAGCAGTATTACTATAAAGATCCACTTATACAAGTAAGTAAAATACTAAAGAATTGCTGAATTCGAAACAAACCTTGTATTTATGCAGTCAAATTACTTCATTAAAATGATGCCATAAAGAATAACGCTTGTGAGTTTGTTTCCTAACAAATATATGCAAATATTTAAAATTCACGGTGCGTGAATCCAAAACTGTAATGAGAGGTCTCATTAACATTTAAACAGGTAGAAATTAAAATTTTAAAACGCTATTGTTTCTTTGCGTATGAACTGGTAGTCGCACACTGGCTACCTTTGTATCGCTAGAGATATCGCGCTATAGACGATCGCTGCAAACTACTTTTAATGGGCATCGCCGAAGATATAGCATTAGTAATCTCTGCAATTTAGATGTAAATTATAAATTGAAACTCCACATCTAAATCATATTAGGTACTTAAATCATTATAAATTTTAGATTCAGCTCCCTGTGCTAGATATTGGATTAGTAAAAGTAACTTTCCCAGGCAGCTAATTACTCAGTATAATATAAAAATCTTTTGTAAAATTTCATTAATGAATGTTCATATAATTTAGCGACCGCTTTCTACATACACGAGATAAATAGACTATCCGACGCTAAAACATTTTTTCAATTCAAACCAGTAATTCCTGAGATTAGTACGTTCAAACAAACAAACTCTTCAGCTTTATATAATAGTATAGATATAGCAACAGTCTTCGTCGATGCATGAGCTATTTAACTCTAAAAGATTTTTTCAATTCCATCCAGTAGTTCCTGAGATTGGTGCGTATATAAACAAATTATTCATCTTTACATAATAAAGACACCTTAATGTGTGACAACCTTAAGCGCTGTGGTACAAATGCATTCATTTTCGTGGTTGAAGAGTCACTTCACTCGTCTTGCGTTTACAAAAGAGTGTCTTTTAAAAGTTCTTGCCAAGCAAAACATAAAGTTTTAAGCATTTTGTATCTCAGTAAAAAGTATTTCGTTCAAAACTGTAAATTCGTGAGTTGACAAATATTATGACCTCTATGACGTGACGTCTATAGGCGCCAAAATATAAAATTTTGGCGCATTGCAGATAAAATTTTCTGATAAATTGTTGGATCGCTCGAAATAAAATATTGGATACATTTCAAGTCAATTTCTTTGCATGTTGCATTCCTTTTTGCACATTCATAAAAGAAAATGGGGAATGATATTGTTTGCTCAATGATTCAAAAACAAAACATTTTTTTGATCTTACCTTATATAAAATGATTGTTTATTAAATACAAGCTTTTGCTGGGGCTCTGCCCGCATAAGATCTTTTTTTGGGGTAAAGTTCCAGCTTTATATTTTCCCGTGATAAAATAGCCTGCAATTTAGTTAGATCTAGCAATACATTCGTGAAATCTAGATTGAATTCCATGCAGTAGTTTATGAGACGCGTATACAGACATACAGACCGACAAGAATTCTAAAAACCGTTGTTTTTGGCTTGTCTTGCACTAATAAATACTTTCCTTGGTAGTTTTTCTTCAATATATATTATGTACAGACAACGTTATAGATTGACATCGCCTGTTACTTTATGATATGTTTATATTGTCCACAGCCGCGACAAATGAAGTTCATTTAGGCATTTTCTTTTGTTTACACAAAAATACAGTAATTATACAATAATAGCATCTGTCAAACCACAGAGGTTGTATGTATTTTGTAACAATATAACTGTAGCTCTGAATTAAAGTAGGTCTTATATAGCGATAGGCTCGTTTCCTATCTCATCATGGGACGGAAATATGAAACTCTGTAAATATATAAGATTACAGAGTAAGCTTATGTGATAATTTGAATTTGACATGTCATATCTTGTTAACGTAACACGGTTTTATAAATATTTTCCAAACACAAACAACTTATAATTCCAAGGTTTCTGTAAGACATTGGACAAGTTGAGAATATTTGAGTTCATTTATTCTTCTTGTATAGCTGTGAAGGGTCCATATAACTTGATTTCTGTTGGCTGCCCTTTATATAGAAACTAGCAGGCCTGACAAATGTTTTGCTCCAAAAACGTAGATAAAGATAAAGTCCTAGGACCCGAGTACAGCGCAATTGGGTGCAATAGTGAATTAAACCATACAGAGACCCAACCGAAAACACATATTTTTTAAAATAATTCATATTATTTTTTAAAATATTTTTTCATAAAAACCTTCTCGTGACAATAACGTAAACATAAAAGAAAGATTTATCCAATTTTATGCAGTCGTTTGGAAGTTATGCGCGAACAAACATTTTTATTTATGAAAAATCCCATTATTATTAGAATGATTTGCAGGACATATTCATACATATTAGTACCTATGTTTTGTGTCGGGTTACCTTTTGGAAAATTTCACCCTTCTCCCCTGCCGTTTATTGATTGTGATTTTGCTAATGTCGGGTAATAATAACAGATACAAAACAAAAAGAGACAAAAAACTAGGTAGTTAAAAAACTCCATTACGAAATCTTTTTGCACTCAATAGGTAGTTTGCTTGAGACCAGTTCATTTGTTAAAGACAGTTGTTGAAATCGAAAAACTATTGCTATGAGTTTTACTGTTTCATGGTATATTATTTATAGCTTGTTAAAAATTAACCAAAGAATACAGGGTCATTTAACATTGTGTTAATAGACGAAATCATATAATTATATTTACCGCGGTACACTCACTCACTCACTGGTTTGCTCGAAGGATTCCGCATATATTTGTGTATATACAAATTTATAGAGATAATCTTAAACAAAAGGAAAAAGCTGCCTAGCGACTTAATTGGAAAAAATTCAATAAGATGGGCAGGTATAACCTTGATAACATTGAACGTAACATCCTCATGTCGATATTGAATTGACTCTGTATCTAAGTAAGATAGTTTCAGTTCAGACGCTGTCCTATTATAATAGAATGTGTCAAATAATGCAGAATTATGTATATTATTTTAAATATAATTAGTTATTTTAGGCTGGCTTGCACAACCTCTTACTAAATATAATTAATAATAATATCAGCCCTGTATTATATACTGTCCCACTGCTGGGCACGGGCCTCCTCTACTACTGAGAGCGATTAGGCCTTAGTCCACCACGCTGGCCTAGTGCGGATTGGTAGACTTCACACACCTTCGAACTTCCTACAGAGAACTTTTCAGGTGTACAGGTTTCCTCACGATGTTTTCCTTCACCGTTAAAGCGAACGGTAATTCACAAAGAATACACACATGATTTTAGAAAAGTCAGAGGTGTGTGCCCTTGGGATTTGAACCTGCGGATATTTGTCTTGACAGGCCGTTCCACACACAACTAGGCTATCGCCGCTTTTTTTATATCATTAACATTAAATATATTTTAATCATAGTGCTGTTTTTTTTCAACTCTTCATAATTGACAGTGACAGCACTAAGTTTTAAATGTATTTAGCGCTAAGCGTGTTTAGTAAGTCGTAAGTCAGCCTTAATATCTATTACACGGATTAAAACCAAGGTAAATTTAACACAAAAATTGTCAAGAAATAACATCACATAACCTATATTATACCTTTAAATAAACTTACAAGAATCCAGATCAAGACGCTACCTAGGCCGGCGTCCGATAGCGGTCCACCTGCCTCTATTAATTAACAACTAAAACAGGATACCCACAATTTATAGTACACGCAGATCATTCTCTATAAATAACATGACATGCAATGCTCTTCGTTTAGTAATTGCTTGCCAATTAATGCATCCTGCAGGAACTACCGGGGTCCGTTCCCTTTTGGAATGCGGGAACTTTTGTCTGAAGATATCCATGTTAAGTGAGAATGTTATTATTTGTGTTATAGTTATATTATATGTATTTATATCAATATTGAAGTAGTTTTGGTAGTGATTAAGCGACGATAGCCTAGTTGGGTGTGGAACGGACTGCCGAGACGAATGTCCGCAGGTTCAAATCCCAAGGGCACACACTTCTGACTTTTCTAAAAAATCATGTGTGTATTCTTTGTGAATTTATCGTTCGCTTTAACGGTGAAGGAAAACATCGTGAGGAAACCTGCATCTGAGAAGTTCTCTATAGGAATTTCGAAGGTGTGTGAAGTCTACCAATCCGCACTAGGCCAGCGTGGTGGACCAAGGCCTAATCCCTCTCAGTAGTAGAGGAGACCCGTGCTCAGCAGTGGGACAGTGTATAATACAGGGCTGATATTATTATATTTGGTAGTTATAAAGGGTTTTGTTATTAAATGAAACGACATACTCGTCTCTACCTCTGCGGACATTGTGATATTTTAATTTGTTCGAAACTTACACTTTTTTTACATTACGGTTCGAGTAACTTATTCTAGAATTATTTCAAGATGATAACTAAACTATTAAAATGACTTGGTATCATTCCATTTTATTGATTGTATTTACTCACCTACTTTCTTATACCTTTGCACAATTCCATGAGGTTGGATTGGTAGAGATGGCCTATGGTATTAAGACCGCTTGTGTACATAATGTACTATGTATGAATAAAAAAATGTATTTCAGTTCTTTGTTCTTTATCGCAAGGGTGTAATGGAGCAATATTCTTTTATATTGATTAGGTGTTAGCGAGTAATAGAGTATACACAATTTTTATCCGTATCAATATTTAGATTTAGAGTCTTTTATAAGAGAATACTTTTACGTGGTTGAAAAAGGATATTATATTCAGTATACATTTAAATTATTAGGTAGGAGAAGCTAGGAAAAAAATTTAAAATTCATCTTATAAATCCGAAACTAAAAAAAAAACAGTGTTTTGGATTTGAAAATGAAAAGAAAAATTAAAAAAAATTAAGACTATTCTTACCAAAATACAAAAATGACACAATAACTACTTACCTCAAAATAGAATACCAGTAAAATATATAATAAGAACTAAAATCAACTCCAGAAAAATACATTCGCCTTATTTTACGACACTCTTATTGTCCCAATTTTCTAAATGATTTTATGGTTTGAACTAAACCGCTAGAATATAGAAATGAAGTAATCAGACAGCAGGCCGCTTCGTGACCAAAATGAATTAGCTTCGATCTCGTAAATTATGATAATCCACTTTCCTATAACCTGTAATTTTCTGGTATTTCAAGCTGTTTTATTAAGTTATTCCAGGTGAAATTATTTAATACTCAATATTTATCGTTATGTCATGAACAGCTGTTATTTGAGATTATTAAATAGCATTGAATTATGAAAGGAAGTAGTAAAACCATATCCGAGAAGATTGTTAAATAAAGCACTTTTCCGCACTCACTACCTTGTGACATTAGATGATAATATATCCTAAAATTTTGCTTAAAAACTTACTATAAAAGTGTAAATGTAAAATTTACCTCGACGGGCTCTTAGAAGTAAGATGAAAGACCTATATAATATAAATAATATCAGCCCTGTATTATATACTGTTCCACTGCTGGGCACGGGCTTCCTCTACTACTAAGAGGGATTAGGCCTTAGTCCACCACGCTGACCTAGTGCAGGTTGGTAGTCGACTCATACCTTCGAAATTATTATAGAGAACTTCTCAGGTACGCAACAAAGGGAAAAAACCTTTCCACCTATAAAATCTAATCCGACTTTGGCATGCGAAGGATCAATAAAAAACATTTGCGCTTTCATATAGGTATATATTATAAGATATCTTTACAAAAGATTTTAGATAAAAAGTGCATCAGATATAATAAAGCAATATTTCTTAGTCATATTTTTTCTGAAGTTCGTTCCGTTTCATACGAACAAGTATCCAATCAGAGTGACTAATAAAAACTTGTATAACATTATATCGATTTGTAGATGCATAAAAAATTCTATGCATAACGTGTTAATATTATTCAAATTGCATGCTTGTTTTTGCGTGAGATCGCGTACATATGGAATAATCATAGTTGAGCATATGTATGCGTGAAACGGAGCGCGAAAATTTTCTCTTGAAAAAAGAATTCTTTATATTATGTTTTTACTGCCGCACTATTTTATTTTTTAATCTACGACAGTTGAATAAATAATGTTGTTTTATGTTTTTTTTTATTAATAACTTATTATCATAAAATATCAATGAAAAACAAAATTATATTATGATTAATATTAACTAAAACTCTTAAAGCGTTACTGTAAGTGTGTATTTATATTTTTAGATTATAATATCTACTGTAATATCAAATATTTTACTTAGATTCAGAAATAATAATCCCTCTCTATCCCAACGGAGATTAGTCTGGTAGGCAAGAGAAATGACGGTGCATACGTATGTGCACAATACACAGGTGCACTCTCTGTTCCTTCTTTATAGTCCGATGAGACGGCAATCCAACATGACCATAGAAAGATCAGTCGCAGGACCAACAGCATTTCTTGCTTTCAGAGGCACAGGAGTATCACATCTTCATCTTCCAGACCAAACTACGACTGAACAACGTCACCGAGTCAATTCAAGAATATAATTATAAACACAACCAGTATGTTCGATATAACGTGTGCAGTGGCTACTTCGTAAACTATATGATGTCGGTGTTACGCAGAACACTCTCCTTTACCTGTTTTTTATTCTCATTATTATACAAGTATAGCCAAGTTACGATATTGTAGAGATTTGAGGACGCTGAGAATCCGTAAAGAAAGCCAACAGAACACAAACCATTAGTTACAGGTAGCTATTTCTATATAAGCGGCGATAGCCTAGTTGGTTGTGTTAGCTGTGACGAATGTCCGCAGGTTCCAATACCTAGGGCACACACCTCTGACTTTTCTAAAATAGGTGTGTATTCTTTGTGAATTATCGCTTGCTTTAACGGTGAAGGAAAACATCGTGAGGAACCCTGCAAAAAAAGATAATTTACAATTGTTAACTTATTAGCGGTTGCTGTAATAACCATGTCTAGAGATCGAACTGCAAGAGTAATTTTGTCATGATCTTATACAGGGTCATTTTGACATTGCGTTACTAAATTAACCGACATACTCGTCTTTACCTTTGCTGACATTGTGCCAAAAATCATCCATTAATAACGAATATTTTCACCAAAAATCCTGATTTTAGTATTCTGATATTTGGATAATTTTGTGGTTTAATGCGAATATGACGTGTGTGTGAGTGTATTTCTGACTGAAAGTATGATGTTGCCGCAGCGATGAATTCTGTTAGAGTAGTAGTAGTGGCATTAGGGCGCGTAAAATTAAAATTACTTTTGTTAATATTTCCTTTGTTCGAAATTTATTTATATTTTATTTTACGTCTACGGCTCAAGTAACTTATTGTAGTGTTATTTCCAAGTAGATAGGTATGTGGTTTCATTTAGTAAAGCTATGTCAAGATGACCCTGTCTACTTAGATACCTTACCCACAACTTTGCACGGAATTCCTAGTATGTAAGTCAAACTTGCACGTGTCCTGATTTTTTTAAATTATTATTC
This sequence comes from Manduca sexta, assembly GCF_014839805.1. Classification (NCBI taxonomy): domain Eukaryota; kingdom Metazoa; phylum Arthropoda; class Insecta; order Lepidoptera; family Sphingidae; genus Manduca; species Manduca sexta. The sequence continues at coordinate 9,622 of NW_023593871.1, forward strand.
TTCAAACAACCGGGTTCAAGTGTTGTACAGTTCTCGTTACAGTGGGCAGCAGGCTTCCTGCCAGCCAGCGGAGTGCAACAGACCATGCGAACCAACTCGTCTGTGTCCAAGATCGAACACCGATCTGTTTTACACGCTTTTGTTTGTCTAACGGAACTTGCTTTCTCGGAACTGTGCTGTGAAATTTGCGAATTTGGTGCTGTTACTGACAGAAATGATGTCCATTCCTGGCAATATTTGGCAATGTTTTCCCGGGTAAAAATTTTGGTGCATTGGGTTTGAAAAATAGAATCAATTTGTCTTGGAGATCGAGCCTGTTATGTCTTTTTTCACCCCCAATGCATCCTAGAATGGAAATCCTCGAAGTTTGGATAACTTGATGACACTTCGAAAATTAAGTCATGAACATATATTAGTTGAGATACACACACTCAAGTCTTTTATCCCTGAAGTAAGTATTCCAGTTACAATATGTCAATTACAAGTGAAAGAATATAATTAACGGACTTCAAAAAATGGAGGAGGTAATTAATTCGGCGTGTATTTTTATTACAATGTTTGCTACCTGCAACTGTAGATAATTATACGGTATTCTCTAAAAATGACTTAAAATTATTTCGTCTCAAGAATTTTAAAAGAATATTCTCATTTTTACATTTGTTAATATATTATGAGCAATAAAATACGGTTTTAATTCCCTGAATTATAATAAAATCACAACGAATTTAAATCGTAAAACTGTTGAAAACTTGTTGTTTTGATTGTTAATTAATTCAGATATCTTAAACTCCAATTATGAACACAGGAAATATTATATTGTTATGAAGATTCTTATAATAAAAAAATCTTTTTGATGTTTTTGAAGTTAAACTGCTACATAGAATGAAAATATAAAAACCAAAAGAGATGTTCCGATACCGGGAATCGAACCCGAGCTTCCTGGGTGAGAGCCAGGTATCCTAGCCACTAGACCATATCGGATATTGCTTTACAGTGTTGAAATTATAAATCTATTGAAAAATAAATAATATAGTGAAAATAATTTTTAGATTACGTTTTTAATTTTATATTTATTTATATAATAAATAAATACATTATCTCTTTAAAATATTGTAACCACTTTCTAAGCGCAGTTAATTTTGGCTGTAACACGCACTTTCGAAGAAATGGTTTATAAATAACACTTAAATGTGACACTGGTTAAATTTAACTGACCAACTGCTGGCCCAGTAACGTTTCCCTACCGACCCGCATGAGGTGTTAGTGCAAGTATAATTAGATTAATCTAGTAACCAATAATCCGGCCAATGACGTAACTACACCTGTGACGGCAAATTCATGGAACGGTGTCCCTCGCCAGTGCAAAATCCAGCTACCTGTTTTAAGTCACAAAAGACCATTTTAAAATTATGATAAATAAAAAATATAATAAAGTGCCTATCAATGTTCAATACTTAAAATTTCATCACGATGACTGTTTGCGGTCATTGCATTGAATAATACGCAGTGACATACGTTATTTACTTAAGCAAATAAGTGTTAATAAGGTTAATTTCTGCGTACCTACTCTGAATCGAGAGGGAATTTCCACGTGTATATTCGTATGTATTTAATTCCGGTATAGTAATACACGTGGAAATGAGGCAATAGAACTACAACGACAGCGGAACGAAGGCAGCTACACACTGCTGTTTTTTTTTACTCTGCGAAAAATATACATGCTTCAGCGTTTATCATAATTAATATATCGTGTACTCGTGTATCGTGTTCCACTATGGAGTGGAATGTCTTAGGAAAGCGTAAGCGTGGCCGTCCTAAACAAACCTGGCGACTCACCGTGATCGACGAGGCAAAAGAGAAAACGACGAAAGACTTGGAGCGAAATCAAGCAGGCAGCTCAAGACCGTGCGGGATCGAAAGTCACTTTAAATGATCTCTACTTCTTCTAAGGGACATAGGACCTGAATGATTAATAATGTACCCGATATGTTTGCAGCCAGTCCGACAAATTAACTAAAAATACGGTTTCGATGCAGTCTTTATAATAAGCAAAACTCCGTTATCAAGAAATTTACTTGTATTGAATACTCATAAGAAACCCATATTACCTAATTAACTCTCCCCTGACTAAATCCCCGATCTTACAACACTTTCTTCCGCGGATCAAGTAATACTGGTTCACTGGGCATGCAAGTTCCCTCTACTTAAGATTTAAGTCGTTAAGTACTTAAGTCGTGACGCAAGCGATTGCGCTTCGTCAGCACTCGACGCTAATCCGATGCATGACATTAAATAACTAGGGGATAGGCTAAGCATTTGCGAAAGTAAAACTTGTGTTACTTAGAAACTGGAGTAGGTAAGGCGCGTTGGGGTAAGATCGTAGGAGGTGTAACATCGTATAAATCAAATAACTTGCAATTGTGTTATAATTTTTGTTTTTAGACAACACTACCTGAGACCCCATTTTGTTCCCTACGTTCCACTATTTCACATAAATGATTCCGTCAAGTAAATAATGTTTACGGTGCTAACAAACAGAATATCGGCATTTCGTCGTTCCCTGGCAGATCCGGATTAACCCCATGCAAGAATTTGCCTAATTGTAATTTAGTATTTACTGTTTTAAATTAATTTAGTAGTTGTATAGTATCAAAAAGGAAATAAATATTGTGACTTGTTTATTCACATTTGTCGAAACACCTATAAAAAAACAAAGTTCGCTTCTAAAAATCTCTTACGCAATTTATAAATTTTTTTGAATGTTTATAAATGACTATCTAGATCAAAATATACTCTTTTTATGGATTTTAGCATCCCTTCAACATAAACGGTTTTAGAGAGTAGTCCGAACTATACCTGTCAAGGTCCTATCTTTCTCACACATTTCTAAAACTACGATACTTTTTTAAAACCTTATAAAATATTAACTGTTATATATAAGGAATTGAAAAATATATCCCATTTAGTATATTTAATAACATATAGCTAAGTTAATGATTCATTATGATAACTTCTATAGAATTCTTGTAAAAAAATAATTCGAGGAGACTGTTTAACACGTCGAAAAAGCGTCCGATTTAACCCCAACGCACCTTATACGTTTTCAGTCATATTATGAAAAATCTTTAATAATATTTTTTATTGTTTGGTTAATTGTAATTGTTATTAGCTACAGTACTTGTCTGCTAATTTTTAGCTATAGATTACTATAAGTGAAGGCTTGTTGGCTATCAGTCAACTAGTTTAGTGTTACTTAGGTTTATATAGCTGGAAGTCTTTTATACTTTAAATAAATAAAGAAGATAAATAAATAAATTGTTTTAAAAATATCGAAAGAAAAATGTTAGTTTGGAACCAAAAATAATGAGTTCTATTAAGTCTCGATAATGTCCAGATCGTAATGAATATTATTGGCTACAGGAACTCCACACCTGAACATAGACCTTTCCTAAAGACTACCACATCTACCTTTACTAAGTGAAACTGTACTAGTGTTGGCTACAATAATCATGATCATCAGCTCCAAGAAGTGTTTTCTGAACATAGATCTCCTTTCAAAATTACTACAGCGACCTTTATTAGGTGGAAAGTTTGCGCTGGTGTTTGCTTTGCTATTTTCGTTTCCATAGTCAAGAATCACTGTTGTGTTTTAATTGGGGTACATGTTCCATGTAATTGCAAAGCATTATGGAAATAAAGTAGAACATGCAACGCCTGGTCGCACGCGACATTCATGTGTTCCTATTATTCTGGTCATGTATCCATCCTTGGGGGAGGCCTATGTTCAGCAGTGAACATCCTGTGGCTGAGATGATGATGATGATGTATCCAAATTTATAGTCCTGAATTCTGTATTCTAAATACGAAAGATGTTTTGATCCTTGTGGACTTAAACGTGGAAACTGCTGAATAGATTCCGATGAATTTTTAGTGTATAGATACACCAAATCCCAAATAAAAATTGACTCTATTTTTGATCACGGTAAAGTACACTACATGAGTTTTATAAAACGAAAGAATTTAGACGCGGACGAAATTGCGAACAAACCTATAAAATAAATATACACAAACACACTCACGCCCCTTTTTATCCCCTATGGGGTAGGCAAAGGCGCGACTGGTGCAAAGACTATTGGCCCTTCATATTCCGTCCCATAATGTGATATGGAGCGAGCCTTTCGCCATTATCTGGCACAAATTCTAGACTCCCGGCTGATACTGCCCAGGATCGAACCCGACAACTCAGCACTGCAATACCGCAATACAACTACGCAACCGTAAAACATCTATAAAAACTCTAGATAAGAACGATACGCTTGTCACGTCATCTTGTGTAAAAACTACAATCATATAAACAAACAAAAAGTCGGTTACGTGCAGTAATTAAACGTGCTGTCAACGATGATGCAACAAGGCCTTGCATCGCATTGTTTGCCATCACTCATCACGTACAAACGGACGGTACCTACTCACTCAATATAATGCTGTCAGCACTCTTATTCCGCTTGTTTTGCAATTCTACTTGTTGTAGATTGCAAGAACATAGATCTATTTTCAATCATAAGAATTTCAATAAATCAGCAATTTTTTTTGCTATCCGTTTCGATACAAATGTGAAACGATTAGGTAAAGTAATTATTTATTTGACCGATTATTATAAGTTTATAGTTATATTTATTTCTATAGGTTTTATATTAAAAATAATATCGAATATTATCACCGAAGTTTTCAGTTTTACTTTTCAGATGTTTTTGCATTTTGTTGTTTAGTGCGAATATGGCGTGTGGGTGAGTGTATTTCAAAGTATGATGTTACCGCCGCGCTGTGGCGAATTTTATTAGAGTGATTGTAGTGGTATTAGGGCGTGTAAAATTTAATTTCATTTTTATTGATATTTATTTTGTTCGAAACTTACACTTTTTTCGAGTTCGAGTAACTCATTGTAAAGTGTTATTTTTTTACATTTCTTAAATTTGTTAGCCTGACATGGGTCGGCTAATACAAACACACCGCAATTTTGCGCAAGCGTTTTAGGCGCTCGTAACCCTAGAAAATTTAAGCGATGCTGAGGGCAACCCATTAACATGTTACTAACCTCAACTCAGAACATCCACAGGGAGAGGATGAGACTTCAACGATTAGGTTAGATAACTATAGTCTAATGATTTCTTAAGTTTACGCGAATGTTAAAACATTTTTACCGAATTTCATCGCGTGTTTTAATATTTTACTTTTCTCCCGACGTTTCGAAGACTTTGCAGCCTTCATGGTCACGGGGGAGGACTGTGGGATGTGGAACCGTCGTGGGATTTGAGGTCGCTACTGTGCTTAATTACCTCTTTTGTTTAGTTTTGGTATCTTTCTTTACAAAAATACCCAAAAACAACACCTCAGATCATTTATAACAAAGCAATACGACATGACAATGAGTTTAACATTTATCAAATGGCGGGGAAGTGTTGCTATGTAAAAATCGAAAGTTAATTCACTTTTCGGCCACGATTTTTTTTCTGAACAAACTACCTATATGTAGTTTGTTCAGTAATGCAATATTAAATAACCCTGTATAAGTTGTTTCTAATTCCCGAGCTGCGCATCAAAGCCCTTTGGCTATAAAAAGAAAATTGCATTCTCATATTAGATAGATTTACATGTTTATTGTTAATTTGCATATAAACAATCACTGAACAATCGAACAAAGGATTCCATTCAATGAGTACTTGTTTTCCTCATGTTGGATGACTTGCTGATACCACGTACCCAACATAATACTAAGCATTTATTTTACATAAATATTTATTGTAATTATGTTTTATTGAACCAAAAAAATCCAAAAAAGCAACATTTATGTTTTTTTGCCACATTATGATATTTACACAAATAAATAAATCTGAACTTGTAAGTGTATAAAAGGTTTAGTTTGTTTTCACGAGCTTTTAAAATCAAGACGGGATTCAAATTTTGCTAAACTGAGATTATAACCTAAAACTGTAAGTCACGTAATATCTCTATGTGTCGTGAGATGTGGGCCGCTTCCAATAGGTCGATGTGGAAATCTTTGGGGACGCACATGTTCAGCAGTAGACATTCTGCGGCTGATGGTGATGAATGTTTTAAGAGATAATATCGCAATTTGCGACTTACCTAAATATTTAGTCCCGTATTCCTTTAACATCTCTTTTTCGTTTCGTATTTCATGGTTCTTCATCTCCAGTATTTAGAAGTCCCCTGCTGACCACAAACCTCTCCTAAACATTTAAGACCAACTTGTCAGAAGCGGTGCATCTAGTGAGTTCCTGTGTCCTATATCAAGTCGTCTGCCCACACTGGAGTTGGGTGTTCAATGTTTCATGTACATATTAATAGGATTTCTCAGTATTTAGTTAAGACTTCTTTCTATTTATTATTTGTATTAAATTGTTTACACGGACTACTATTAAACTTGTAGGTTATCCAACATTTTCTATATATCAGTGCGTTTCCTTTGTACTTAGTCGATCTATTATTTTCTAATAATTTCTAATAAAGAAATCCAACAAGCAACACAGCTACTGCGAATTGTTTGTAACCTGTGGGTCAATTGGCATTTTACGTGGAGCAACTATTGGCTCGTTGGAAGCCGCTAAAGCCGCGTTTTGTCTTGAACAAACAGCTCCGAGATTTAATATCAATGAATTTATTATAGGTTTGCGTTACGCGGTAAATTAATGTTTGTTATAAAAATTACTATGTGTTATCGACGAGTTCTCGATTTGAAAGTAATGTGAAAAGACTAGGTCTGTTTCTTTCTTTCCTTTAATAATATTTATTTGCGCAAACAAAATTTTACTTTAATTTGTCGTAAAAAATTTACACCTGGTTTCAAAATTAGAAGTTATAAATAGATATTGTGAAAACAGCCATGAAAAGCATAAAATTGTTCCTAAGACGTTGACGCGGTTTCTATAAATAATATAAAAGTCAATTATAACAATATTTTAAAAGTAAAGGTAACCGATAAATGTGTCTAGGCTAAATTTGGCACACAATTACACCAAGTATTGGATAAATAGTATTCAATATACTATAAGTACCAAATATTCTATATTTTTAATATTTATATGTGTATGGCTAGGTGATCCACTGCACCTGATGGTAAGTGGAGAAATAAACAGAATGTCAACTGACGCGAGATGATTACCCCCGACAGTCAACACAATTTTGCCGGTCTGTTGGAGCCGGATATACACAGTCTGATCCCGGAACGCGATACACTTATGTGATATTCGTTCGAGTTATATCTTCCGAGGTGAGGTCCATGATACCGGCTACTTGCAGTTCATTTCGTTTGACCCCATTTAAGCGCACACGTTAGAATATTGATTGGTTAGTGCTAATATAAGCTAAATATATTGTTATTGAAACAATACGGCAGCCCGAATATGTATTTCGAACATTACAATATACTGTAATGTTTACCGTATATATCCATAAGCTATAATAAATTTAGCAAAAGATGGTTCTAAATGATGCCTTAAATAAATATTAATAAAGATGAATATTTTAAAATAATGACTTCGTTTGTTCAGCGACTTTTGGTAATTATCCTGTTCTGTTAAATGTTTCTCCATAAAAAATAATATTGTAATGTGTACTAATGAACGTAAGAAATTAAAAATAAGAAAAATTAAAAGAGATTGCATCGGCCGGGAATCGAACCGGCCGCCCGCGTGGCAGGCGAGCATTCTACCACTGAACCACCGATGCTTGTAATCAGAAGACGAATTTATGTACTAGATAATAAACATATTTAACATTAACTAAAGCAAGTGATAATTCGTTATTTTGTATTGAAATAATCGCTGCAAGTAATGACTATACCTACGGCTACATCGATGCTAAGTAAAATAAATTAGCTATTGATCGCGACTCCGCAAACATGTAAAACATTTTCGGAGATAAAAAGGAGCCTATAGAATATTTTTCTCTTATCGGAGGCCACATTACTCAAGAGTAATGTGGCCTCCGATAAGAGAAAAAAAATTGGCTTAGTAATTCCTGAGATTAGCGCTTTCAAACAAACAAACTCTTCAGCTTAATATACTAGTATAGATTTCACATTTGGGACTATTAATATTTCCAACTCTTCCCTATCTTTCTATTTGATTAATTTCGTTGCGGGATAATGAAAATCAGTTTTCCCTGATACTCGTGATTCCCTGATCGGTGTCATAAACTGTGTGCCACTGCTGATCCTGGCTTGCAGTAGTTGTAGTGGTAGGTGTGAGGGTGGAAAGTCTCCAGTATAGATTATATAACACTAGACCAGAGGTCACCAATTAGTCTCGTTCGGGGTCCGTTTTAAAAAGAAATGACCATCGCAGTCCGCACAACATTTTATAGAAAAATATTTACTAAACAAATGTATGGTATATTTATACATATCAAGGAGAAAAATGTCATTTTTGTTGCGGATGGACTATCTTTCTGTTTAGAGTAAAATTCGCAATCCGTGAACTCATTCTCGCTTGTTAGTTCGAATTGATGTCAACAAACACAATGCGAGGGATACATTTTCATTAAATTAAGTTCTTTGTAGTGCAAGTTGCTATGTTTTCGCGGTCCGCACAAAATGTGTCGTCGGTCGCTAGACGTTTGCGTGGCCCCAGCATGAATCTCTGCAAACAATAAACTACAGCTAAACAGGAGTGACAAAGACTGACCTGACCGTTTAGTTAAAACTCTGCGGTCGTGAGCGTTTGAAATTGACCGTAACCAGCTCTCGTGACCAGTGGAGCATCGAATCCATAACCAGGGCAGGGGTGGGCCCAAGTTAGAGCACAGGGGACAGGAGACCCAGGAAATTTTTTATCGTAGAATAGTAAGCCAAAAATATCTTATGATCACTGCTTTGAACTTACTCTTCATCTTTTGGCTTTAAACCAATTTAATGTGAAGCGCTTGGACTAGACATTTATGTATTGCAGCGGCGCTTTGTCTTCTTTTTTATTACTGGCCACCTGCCTGACGTTAACCTCTCTAGAAGATCGAATCCCGTTGAAATATAAAATAAGCTACGTAGTGTCACCAATCCTCGTTCGTTTTTATCTGTAACGACGCACTGTGGAGTTGTGTTGAACTAATCGCCCAAATATGATAAAATCCTCCCATTCTTGCAATCTCTTTCTTTAATGTAGAAGGAAGCTTTAACCAAGACATCCCAAGGCCAAATGCTATCAACTATTTCCAATACATTACATTTATTTTGTCGGTTCCTGCGTTGGAGGGTCAAGGGTTTTATTAAAGAAATATTTTAAATCCTGAAAAGTGAGTGAACACCGTTAAAAGCCGATGTA
>NW_023593872.1:0-18937 GCF_014839805.1 Manduca sexta
TCATTACCCGTGATGAAGCGCGACTTTCACTTTCGCTATCAGTATCGCTAGTCCCTCCAAATCACTGTCGTCACTGTCACTACAGAATATCGATATTTCCATTGCCTTTCGTTTCCCCTTAAAATCAGTGTAAGCGATATTCAAAACATATTGAGTAAACTGAGGAATTGGTCCGATTGAAAATGCGATTGTTTACAACAATCAAATCAAATGTCAAAACGGGTAGATAGAGTATTGGCAAGCGTAAACTGTCATTTTCATACAGAGGGTAATCTATGATCTGTAATCCGTCCTCAAAGATCGATTATTGTTAGAGATAGCTTACTGAATCTATGGATTGGTTATTGGCATGCTTTATCCATAAAACGAATGAATTATCAATCTTAGATGGCATACATTGGATTAGGATTGGTTATTAATTTCGGGCGTTAACCTATAATTAGACGGTGATTGCTTCCTTCCGTACTTGAACGATGTAATGAAACACCGTGATAGGCTTGTCGCAAATTCATGTCTAACCAAAACAACTTTTATATGGAAGCTCTAATTTAGAGGAGACTTAAGCAATCGCTTGTTAACCCACTTCGGAATTATCGTTACTAATTAATGTTTAGATTACTCTTTTGCTTACGTCAAACTGGCTAAACTCTAGGTTAGTCAATACTCAAAAATGTTTTAATCTAACATGTATGTAAATTATCACTAAATACACCACAAAATGCTAAATATTTAGACGTAACAAGATTAGAAATTAAAAGAACGCGAACATAATTACGAGAACTTAGTATAATAAAGTTAATTTAGCGAGGAACATGAACAACACTCAATCGTTACTAAACACTGAACAAGGAAAACTGGATTAGCGCCACAAATCAGTTGTACAATTGATATCAACAAGGTGAGTGTTGCTAGCTATCCTGATTTCCTAAGAATCCTGTTTCGAAAAACGTTTCGTTGTCCAATAGTACCTAAAACAAAACTATTCAAATGCGTTTTTGAATATGCTTCGTCCAATAAATTTCTTTCCATTCGACAACTGATAATAATAATTGACAATTCCTATTTAATTGAGAGAAGGCGTATACTCACTAAAGTGCGTATAAGTATTATAAGCACGACACTCGTGCGAAATAATTCCGACTTCAACTGATAACACACCTGCCTTGTTTAAGAACTGTGTAGAAGGTAAAAACTTCTGGAATTTGCCTTTACATTAATTGCAAAAAGTATAGAAAGGTCTCGTCCGTGAGAGTAATGAGAGATAAGTTTTTATAAACCTATGAGCCGGTAAGACGTGTTTACTAACATGCCCTTTTTATTATACAATACTTTTTCCTCGGTGGCGTAGTTGTACTGCATGCGCGGTACGGCAGCGCTCTGAGGTCCTGTTCGAATCCCGGTCGGGCAAAGTGATAATTGAGTTTTTCTGCTCAGTATCAGCCCGAGTCTGGATTTGTGCCCGATATGGCTCGCCCCTATCACATCATGGGACGGAACACACTTGGCGGTGCCCTGGTTGCACCTCTGCATACCCCTTCGGGGATAAAATGCGTGATGGTGTGTGTGTACTTTTTCCTCTCTTATATTTGTTATATACTGTAGTTTAACAATGACTTATAAAAAAAGCAGAGCTCTAACCTTATTAGTTCTTTGATTCTACCATAGTATTTGTAAGGAAAATAAACACCAAATAATATTACTCAAATTCTGATATTAAAGGCACCGTGTATATTATGATTGTGGACTGGAAAGCCTAATGGATCGCCCAGAGGTGGCTACCGTAAGGCAGTAACAGCAAACTAAATTAAATCATTTGTGTTAGGACAGCATGCCTATATCTAATTTACGATATTAAAACCATAAAGTGAATAAGCTAGGTCAAAAAGCACTCCCATGGTGAAAGTTAAAAAAACATAAATACTACAATATTACTAGAACACTAAAACGTAACGTTCGTGACGGCCTGAATGCCTATAACAGCACAAATCGCGTCTAACCAAACAGATCGGAACGAATTTATTCGGACATTACCGATGGGGGAAATTATTATTTATCATTGGAAAATGCCTGTCATGCTAAGAATATGCTATTATTACACCGTAATATTCTCCTATAGAAAAAATGCGCAACAACTTTTGTAGTCCAAAGACCATGCAAGAGATTTGATCGGATAAAGTTGTCACACAGATAACTATTGTAAAAACAGCCATAGCGACCCATATAAATGTGTCGGGTACGGGATCAGCCTGTGTACATCCAGTTCAAACAGGCCGGCATAATTGTGTCGACTGTCGAGGGGTAATCATCTCTCGTCAGTCGACATTCTATTGGATCCCACTCCACTTACCATCAGGTGCTGTGAAGTCACTTTCCCGTGCCAGTATGAAGAAAGCTTTGAATTCCTAAAAGCACAATAATTTCTGTACCCCAAGCTACTACGCCCTACGAATTTGCAGGACTACTTAATAGGGGACCGGCCTATGCTTGATTTTGTACATTATTCTATATGTAATGGTTAATAATACGAAAAAGAAGCACTGCTGCGAAAACTGCATAAAATTGGTTAAAAATGAGCGAGTAATTCATATTTAATATATTGTAATGTGCAGAAGTGGGCGTGATGTGGGGATATCGCTTCATCTCTTTTTTTCGCACGCGTCGTAATTCCCGATGACGTCACATGTGGATATTTCGTCTCTTTTGTGTTTCTTGTTAATTACCCTTTCCACCGAAATTCAAAGACTTATAACTTGTTGATTTATTACCGGATTTTAATAATTCCTTCTGTGTTATAATTTACATTATGTAAATATTTGATAGTAGTGAAGAACAAAAATGAGTCCGGTACCCTATTGCCATAGATGGCCTTAACCAAACAAATATAGCTTTGACCATTAAAACAATATTGTTAATTTTGAGACACTTGATTCTCAAGTTATTATTTTTTTATCGTCAACACGGCAAAATAGCCTTACTGTACCTGATAGTTGACCAAAAAATGTGGACCGGCAAGTGATATACATACCAGGACGGTTGACACAGTTATGTCGGCCTGTTTAATTGTTTATTCCGCTTTAATAAGTAGCTAGTAGTGGAACAACAGTTCTACTATGAAAAAGTGATAATAATGACAAAATATTTTTAGCAGGGTAACCTAGCTACTCTATATGAACTAAAGAAAAAACACTAGAATAACAATTTCAAAAGTACAGACCTTTCCCACATTTCCTCGATACGCAAGTTTCTATTTTACAAGATTTCTTCACGCAAAAACTTCCATAAATACTACTCGAGATAAATGAATTGCTGGTTCAGTTTTAATTTCCTGCACATTAGTCCACGCCTTTCACCCAGGGCTGGCAAAAACACGACAAAACATGATCCTAATTTAAAATACAATATAAATAAAAAGCTACCAGTACATCAACATATTGGTGTAAATACATTTACCAAATCATTTAAACGAGCCATTTTTTTTTCAATTTATAAAATTTTATGGACGAATTACTAATTTATCATTGAATATTTCCAGGGTTGCAACAACAATGTAAAATTTAAGTATTTTTTTTTAATTACTAGTACATCAATGCAAACAAAACTATAAAAACACGCAATTAATAATGTTACGGCAATCATTATCACCAAATTCATATTCGCATCCGTTTTCAACATTATTTGACAAGATAATCTCCATGTTTATCGTTGTTCGACATTATATTTCTATCTTTACGAAGTCCAGTGCTAAAGAGAAATATATATTTAAATTTCTAAGTTAGTAAACTCGTCGAAACTCTAAAGGCAATTTCGCACTAATAATTTGACGGTTGCCAGCACTGCTGCGTACTATTAAACGAAGAAAGGAAGTTATAGTTAATGATAATACGCGTGTTTCACTCTATACACCCTTATATGATTTAATCGAGGAACCGGTCAATCGCCTATGCAAAAAATTACGCATTAAAAACACAAGAGTGTGACTATGGGTAGTCTGTTTCGAACCATCAATGTTACTGTAAAGCATATGTTTATGAGGTTTATTTTTACGTTGTTTTATTTATTAATAAATCTAGTAGCTTCGTGATTTTGGGGACCAATGCTTCTGAAAGATACTTTAACGTATACAAATATTTTAAAATAACTGATTTTTAAGAGTACAATTTGATTTGCTTCCCTTTGCATACATCATGCTCTAACAGCACAATAAAAGAACAATGTGGAAATCCAAACTCATAACTGCACCTTTTTTTTCGGTACAATCTTCTGACCCAAATTGTATGCCACTCCTTATAAACGTCGCGTCGGCAGTATGAACCAAGGAAGATAAAGTAAATAAATTATAATAAACGTGGTTAAGAAAATAATTGAATTTTATTATATACCTATATATAGACTCTATAACATATTATGTTTATAGGAAATTAGTAGGCAATTGAATAAAATGTTATCAGTTATAGGCAAACATAAAACCACGACACAAAACAAACGTCATTTCCAATATTAGTAATCCGACACAACTCTGCATAAAGAACTCTACATGATCTATGCGCCATAAAATCCTTGTTTTATTTATTACAATAACATCACAGTTTCATATTACTAACAATGTATTATTCATATTTGCTATTTAATCCTGTATAAGAAAGGGCTGTATCATTCGTACATTATTTTCAAACACAATGTATTTGATGTGTAAAAATGCTCTTAATTGCATATGTACTAAATAAACAAATTTAAAATTGAAAAATTGACATTAAAATCCTAACCTAGTATATTCCGTTTCCTGTTAATGTATAAGTAAGCCTTAAAGTATTGTTGCCCCCGTCCATTACCGAAGAAATCATCTGGAACAATTAATGTACTACATACCATTGTTAGGCTCTGGGATCCCCAAGAAATTCGTCTTAATCAGCACATTCTTAAATGTGTTTTATATATTTTATTGAAAACAAAACTTCTTTCGATTATCACATTTTTAAACTTGCATATTTGTATTTTTAATTTCACAATCAAATGTTATCATAATAATAATAATGTTATCCAATGGAAATAATGAGGGAATACCAATGACTAATTATGATTCGTGTATTGCGCATGGGGCTTTGATAAACAATTTTATTAGTATACATTTAAAAGAGCTGAACTTAAACCCATTTTCCCTAGTGTGAGAAGGAATTGGATATTGATTCTCGTAAACATAGTGAAAACCCATCTATACATACACATAGTGAAAAATACTAGTGACGTCAGACGAGTACATGACTCGTGTTGCGAAGTCGGACTATATTATGATTATCGCGAACGTCAAAAACGCAAAATTCTTGTTACTCCATTTTAAATTTTAATAAATTGTATACAGTAGACTAAAATATATATTTTTGAGAATTCAGACCCTATTCTACTTAATTTTACCTGTTTAAGACAAGAAAGACCACGAAGTTTCTACTGACGAAGGAGTATCATCAACTTTGGACAAAAATCGAATCTATAAATCAGTTACTCCAGAATAGGCAGTTCCACCTACAACAGCACATGTAATGATTTGTCAGTTTCTACACGAGGCGAGACGGCGCCGTAAAGCTGTCGACTGAAGAGCTGTGGGCCGAACAATGCCAGGCGCAGCTTCCGACCGGATGCACGCCCCGCAGACAGTAGGTTTTAATTGTCGTACATAAATTATGAGGCAATGAACTGAATCATTGTTTGTAAATTTTGTACATATTTTGATATCCTTATCCCACTGTGATAGGTTTAAACTGTTGTACATAAATTATGAGGCGCTGAATCGTCTATTATCTGGTTGTTTTTCCGTATTTAAAACAACGATATTGAATGTGCAGTAAGCGCCAATCAATATGAAAAATGTTACAGAAAGGATTTGACGAAGTTTTACAATCAACCACTTGCTTGCTCTCAATGCCTTTTCTCAAGAATTCAGTACCGAAGTGTTCGAAAACACACTCAGTGTTGGCTTCTTTCCACCACGGAGAAAAGTCAATTATAATGTACAGGAGTGGATATAATAGAGCTGATAATCCAGTGAATCAAATAACTTAATGAGTCAGTAAAACATGTTGCATTTTAACACGTTAAATAACCCCAACGCACGACTACACAATTGTCACGCTAACCGTTATTGTTAAAACCTTATAACCGGTTATTTTCGATTCCTTATCAATATAAGTAGACCGTGCATGGAAGTTGGTTTGTTATTGTAATGGTTATTGATAACAGTTACTGGAAACGAGAGTAATTGTAAATTCATTATTGTTTTAGTTTCGGTTTGATTATGTCTTTGGTTTAATTGTAATTTTGCGGTCATGAACCATGGATGCTGTGTTCAAATTCATGAAAAAGTATTAAAATAAAACAATTTTCTGATTTTTCGAAGACTATTACAGCCTTCGTGCAGGTCGCAGGGCGGACTAAGCTCTTGGTCATTCGACATGCTAAATATAAAAAACCGAGCTAAAAACTGAAAAATAGTTTTATTTTAATGTCTAACATTCGCGTAAACATAAGAAATCATCAAGGAAAGATAATTAAAATATTAAGGAATGTTTACGAAAAACATATGTGAGGGTTCCAAGATTGGAATTTGTTACCCCTATGGGCTAAAGATGTTCCTCGGAGACAAAAATAATTCTAGTTGCATCTCTGGCTACCCTACAAAATGAGCTTGATACCATAATTAGAATAAGACTCGTAGTCAAGGAAAGGAAATTATTTGACCTTTTTTACCTTCGCAACTGCTATCTGTAACGGTCGCATTTGACCGTTACAGCATTTAAAACGTCGCGAATTAAATTAGGTCATCCTTTATCATGTGAATCATTGTACCTAATTGTAATTTGTAGACGTAAAAAGAGTCAATTTGTAAGATTAGCCAAGTACATACTTCGATACTGCATGTACAAAATTTTCGTGAGCAAACTTTACACTCTGACTGAATACATTTAAACGCATAGGTAACATTTTATTATTTAAATTGTTTTTTACAAGGGGGTATTTTGTACACAATTTGCTTAAAATAGCGGTATTGTAGTTTATTGTAATTTATTTATTTAGGACTTTTTGAAAACACAGAACATAAAGAGTAATAGCTTGCAAGGAAACTAAAAAATACTTGAAAATAACATATAGTTTGTAAGTTAAACTATGAATTTAAAAATACTTAACTGTCTCTGAAAACAAATCATATGGTACCGCCCACGGATCCACAAAGTAAACAGTAACTGGCTGGTTAACGTACTGGTTTAAAAGCCGGTTAAAAGTAGGCGCAGCGTACCGAACTTAACCAACGTGTTTGACTTTAAAACAACTAACCCAATGTAACACTAATTTTAACTCACCAAATTAAATTTGTTTGTAAAAAAAACTTTGGTTACGACACTTACCTGTAACAAAAACAATAAAACGTTAGTTGCTAATTTTACACAGAATTTAATGCAACAAAAATACTAAAACAGATTTTTACAAATTAAACAAAACGCAATTATTTATTTAAAAATAATAGAATCAATTTGAAAAATACTTAAAATGATTACATATTATGTATATAATATAATTGTTTTTATTTACTTTTTAATTCAAGACCATAGACAATAAACAAATCAGTCTTCAACAAATTCAATTCGCATAGACAAGACAAATAAAAAAACTAACACGATTTTTAATTTCCCATCGCAGTGTTGCCAGATTAACTGTTAATGTCGGGTGTGAAAAAATCGTATGAGCGGCACTGTTCATTGTTTCTTTGCTCTATTTACCCAATGATAGACATACCGCTAACTAGCAGAACTAGATGTGGAATATGAGAGTAATTTTTTGCAAAACTGCGCGGGAAATTTTCAAATTCTGATGCATAACTGTCTGTTTTTTGTGAGTTACTTTAACTGTAACGCTATTGTACGCACGGTGTTTTGGTTATGGGAACTTGTTCTAGAAAATTGTTGGGTGGTGAGTGGATATTCTGTATCTAAGAATTGCTTTACTTGATTGAAAATCTACAATTTAAAGACTTAACTGAAAACGAGAGTTTAAACAGAAATTATGTACAACTTTGCGGTTTATCGCGTTTAACTCTAGATATAGGTAGGTGTTCGGGATAGCTTGAATTTTAAGATCGATATAAAACATATCTTTACCCGAAATTAAATATCGTTTCGTTTTAAATCTACATAAACCTTTTACTACTTTGCCTACAATTGTTTAATTTATAAACGAAATTATATTCTAATTCCCTCACAAGACTATTTATAGTAAATGCGTCCCCTAAAGAAATAAAAATACATTTGTAAACAATAACTATTACAAGGATATAAACGGAAGCTTGAACAAAGAATGTGTACAATTTTCTCCAAACATTCACCCCAACCATCTGCTCGTAATTTATTGCTGAGACAAAACGAGTTCACGAATTACGTCACATTCAAATAAATAAATACATGAATATCCATACAACGCATACCAAATATTACTTTTTTAATAATTAAAGACTACCTTATCTTATACTCTAAGGTCTCGGGTTTGAAACTACATACATACATACATAACATCACGCATTTTATCCCCGTAGGGGTATGCAGAGGCGCAACTAGGGCACCCACTTTTCGCCAAGTATGTTCCGTCCCATGATGTGATAGGGGGTGGGCCTATCGCCATATCGGGCACAAATTCCAGACTCCAGGCTGAAACTGAGCAGAAAAACCCAAATATCACTTTGCCCGACCCGGGATTCGAACCCAGGACCTCAGAGCGCCATTGTACCGGACGTGCAATACAACTACGCCACCGAGGCAGTCGAAACCGGGTTTGAAACTGGGATTGGAAAATGTGATATTAGATTTTATTTCTCAGTATCAGTTTGGTTTGTGCCCGATATGGCAATTGGGTCGCCTCCTATCACGTCATGGGACGGAATACACACGGCGGAAACTGGCAGCACCAGTTGCGCCTCTGCCTACCGCGTCAAGGAAAAGAGGCGTGAATTATTCCCTGTTCACCATAGAAATACACACCAAATTAGTATAATAAATTTAGAGTAGAGTAGAAATTACTTCAGTAGCTTAAATGAAATCAGAAACATACTGTATTTATACGGAATATATTTCATGATTATTTTCACTTATGAATCTTCGAGAACCTTAAACCCAAACTATACATAATGTTTTACGTAAAATGTCAAAACAGAAAGCGAAAACGATCCGTCCTTCATTACTCGTATGTGCGTTGCGCGCAATTGTTTACGCTAAATAGTTTGCTTTAAGGAAATGTCAAGTATATTCTTTTTATTTGTTTAAATACGAACCAAAACTACTGTTGTAGTTGTCTAATGAGGTTTAACAGACAGCGATGCACCCCGGTTATTATTCACAACGGATATTACGGAGCATTTGCTGTTGGTGAATATATTTTATATAAGACAGGATAGCGATCACTGTACACAAGGTGTTACCCGCCATAGTGGCTCACGTAAGTATATCGCGTTCCGAGATCAACCTATGTAAATCTGGATCCAACAAGCCGGCATAATTGTGTCGACTGCCGAGGGTAATCATCTTTCGTTAGTCGACAATCTATGTGAGCGCACTCCACTTACCATCAGGTGTAGTGGGATTACTTCACCATGTCCGTATAAAAAAAGAACACACAGACACACATTTTTACTACCTAGACCACAAACGCCTTTTTGGTTTAATATATTATTTCGTTTGGCATTACTATAAATCTTATAAAAAATATTTAATTACTGTTCTGTCACTTACTCACATTGCAATATTCTAGTTAGAGATAAAACACATGTGTTACTCACATTGCAATATTCTAGTTAGAGATAAAACACACCAATAAAGCTCATCAAAAATAATTGTTACTATACTATTTCGTCTAACTCATGGTAGCGCTGCGCACGCGCCTCTAACGGAATCACGCATTAGAGTTAGTCACAGATGGGCACGGTCTGCTCTGCGCTCAGTTCCGGCGGATTCTTTAGAAAGCAATCTTTACAATGAGCACCACTCCTTGTCTCATTTAGTACAAATTTCCTTTATCGGAAAAATTAGGAGTGGGAAACGCGACTGTGTTCTGCTTTGCTTTGAAATTATAAATATATTAATGCTATTTCTTTTTGCCAATTTTTTTGACAATTTTACCTACGTTCAGATAAAATTTTGCAGTAATAATTCAACAAACCTTGGCATCATTAAAGGTGTGAATACTGGACATAAAGTATTTGATAATTGGAATGCTATCAAACTCGAGAATATAAAGAGGATTATTAACATAAATAAATAAATAACCTATACAGAATGCATTTACAAATTTAAATATTCACCTTTGATTTGCACGCGTCAACGATTCAAATAATTGAAAGAACTTATTAGTTGCTTTAAGATACTAACATACTTAGTCTGGCCATAAATACTGTTACACTTAATTATAAAAAAATATTACATTTGAATTTCGAATCTGTCATTTTTATACGATTGTTCATTGTGTTTTCTCATTTTGGCGCCAATACATTGTAAAATATTTTGCGATATTAAAATGGTGTGGGGTGATAAAGAGAACCGAATCGCTGTGATAGCATTACACAAAGTAGGTATGGAGCCAAATGCAATTTTTAAAACTCTCCATACACTTGGTATTAGTAAAATGTTTGTGTACCGGGCTATTAATAGGTACAATGAGACCTCCTCTGTTTGTGACAGAAAAGATCTGGCCGTCCACGTAGTGTTCGTACGAAAAAGGTGGTCAAAGCAGTAAGGGAAAGAATTCGAAGAAATCCTGTCCGAAAGCAAAAGATTTTATCTCGGGAAATGAAGATAGCACCTAGAACCATGTCGCGTATTTTAAAAGATGACTTAGGACTTGCAGCCTATAAGAGACGCACTGGCCATTTCTTAACTGATAATTTAAAGAAGAATAGGGTGGTAAAATCGAAACAACTACTGAAGCGGTACGCAAAGGGAGGTCACAGAAAAATTTTGTTTACGGATGAGAAAATTTTTACAATTGAGCAACATTTTAACAAACAAAATGACCGTATTTATGCTCAAAGCTCTAAGGAAGCTTCCCAATTAGTCGACAGAGTGCAACGTGGACATTATCCGACTTCAGTGATGGTTTGGTGGGGTGTTAGCTATGAAGGAGTGACTGAGCCATATTTTTGTGAAAAGGTATCAAAACATCGGCACAAGTGTATCAAGATACCATTCTTGAGAAGGTAGTTAAGCCCCTTAACATCACCATGTTCAATAACCAAGTATGGTCCTTCCAGCAAGACTCGGCGCCGGGTCATAAAGCTCGGTCCACGCAGTCTTGGTTGGAATCGAACGTTTCGGACTTCATCAGAGCTGAAGACTGGCCGTCGTCTAGTCCCGATCTTAATCCGCTGGATTATGATTTGTGGTCAGTTTTAGAGAGTACAGCTTGCTCTAAACGCCATGATAATTTGGAGTCCCTAAAACAATCTATACGATTGGCGGTGAAGAATTTTCCCATGGAAAGAGTGCGTGCTTCTATTGATAACTGGCCTCATCGTTTAAAGGACTGTATTGCAGCCAATGGAGACCACTTCGAATAAGCTTTTTATATTTTTAATTGTTTTATATTTATGTATTAAACTGACACACTGTAAAAGTAATAAATGTTATTTGCAGTTAACAATTTTCTTTTTTCTTTATTACAATATTTATGGCAAGACTAGGTATACATAGGTTTTGTATTAAAATATAAAAACAAAAGAAACACAGTATGCCTGAATAGGTAGCCATAGGAGCAATATTACTGAACGAAATAATGTTAATATAGCTTGACAATATTACAAAACTCAAAGAAAGATAGATCAAAACTCACTTTCATGTTTCATTGAATGTCATAATTGTTTCTACAACAGAAACACGCCAAAATGCGATTTTTGAAAGTCAAACGCATAATCGAATAACGAAAGAAGCGCCTCAGGAACACAGCATTGAAAACAGAAGTTCTTTTTATTTAAACATTACTTTTAACGACTACTATATTAATTATATGTATATATATCTACTATAAATTAATTATTCAGCATTTTGCAGTGTCGATTTGCTACGACCGCAAAAGGGCACGACATTGAATACACCATTGATATAAACAAGACCGCCTTAGAGATCTATTGGCTGAAGAAGATGCAAGAAGATTAGAAGATTCTGGATTTATTCCCAGGTCACTAACCACAAATGTGTGAGTTTTGAAGAGTACACTAAGTTGTAAGAATTTGGGACGAAAAATAATTTCGGGGAAAAACGAGATCAATAATATCGTCTCTTCCTACCTCTTACGGGATAAAAGGTAATTTATTAATATATATTCTTTTAGCGAAAATAATAACCAAGATAGTAGTAGTTTTTACGATAGAGTTCGCATACGAGAAACTGCAGACTTTATTTTGATGAAGAGTAAATCTATAGTATTTTAACGTCAATCAACGTCCAAGATGCGCAAGGAGTGTGCGCCCGCGCCATGTTCCGAGTCATTAACCTTTTGTTGACATTGAAACAATAACGACCATGCTGATGCCACATGTAGAACCAATCATAAATTGCTTTTAACTCATCTTATGCCGTTTGTACTGGGGCCAGTTCTCAAGGCTCTGGGGTTACATGAACTCCAAAGTTGTGATTTATTAAAATGCAAGTCAAGGCCTTTGATAACTTGACATGTGGACATGACCAAAGATCGGAGTCTGAGTAATTGGTAAAGATAGATTACCAAGCTTATATTATGAATACGATTTAATAGACTTCGAAATGGCTATTGAATTATCATATAACCTCTATGCAATTAATATTGATATCAGTACCAGATCACATAAAACCTTTTATGACGAAAAAACTTCACAAGTCACAACTAACCGGAGATAAACCTAAGATATTGTGAAATTTATAACTCCGGATAAGCCAATGCAGGCGAAAACTAACTCGTAGATACATTCGTATCATTTATAATAGCTGAAGTTATAACAAAAAGACATTTCTCTATACTAAAATCCTAAAGTTATATTTCTGATTTCAGAACATTTTCAACACCGAAATGCTTGCGCACTACAAATTGGCATAGGCTAGTTTTTGCTCGTGCCCGCACGGTCAGTCACCTTCCATGTTCTCTATTAATATAACTTAAAAGCAATCTATTACTTCTTATCTAGTCTGTATCAAGTCGTTTCACAATGCATTTGACTGAAATTTGCAGGTAAACGTGGTATTGTACAAGGTTATTTCTGTATTATCATTTTTTATTTATTTTATTTGTATTAATAATTTCATTCGTTTTTAACAAGTCTGTCTGTAATATCAAAATAAATTTTATATCGATATAATATGAGCTAATTACTTAAATTTTGATGAAAATTTGATTTGGAGTTAGATGATTTTTCTTAACATAATCGCTTGCCGCTAGCTACAGCTGTTTTGTAATTAACTACTAAACGCTCTAAAGTTTACGTTCTCGGAATATTAACATGTCTCGTTAAATATAACAATATTGAAACTACAAATAATAATACAAACACCGGTTAAAATAAGGACATGCGCGTGCTACCTCGAACAAGCAAGTTCTTTCGGTTTCAAATAAGCTGAAAAAAGCAGTTAGTAATAATTGAACCGGTCTATACTCCACACCATATTCATATGATAATATTACTGAGTTCAAATACTGATAATTGAATGCAACTTGTTTACACAGTGCAGTGAGGTTATGTAAGAATAAGGTTGCCACTCATATGACAATAAGTAGACAGCAGGACGCATTGGTGATCGTCAAACGAATTGCTGAGGACACACTTACGTTTACATTTTAACGTCCATAAATATCGCATTAGTCCATAATAAGTGTATTATTGGGTGCTAATTAAAGCGTATAGACTAGTTGCTATCTATCACAATAGCTTCTTAAAAGTGTTTTATAACAGCTATTCCGTAATCACGTAATCAATTAAAAATAATATAGAGCAACACTTAAAATTAATAATCTAACAATATTACATAAAACGTGATTAAAACTGAGAGAAACTTTGCCAGAAAATTGTATACTAAAATGCCCGCAACTTTGGATACGCGTTGTGCCTCATCTGCACCAAATCAATCTTGTCCATAATAAATTCCTATAATAAGGTTATATTTTCCCAAGAATCGCAAATGCCTAACACGTTTCCAATGCAAATTAATATTATTTAATCGGATTTTCACGGGTGTATTAAAAAAATATTATTGACGTAAGCAGCAGTGGCAAAGAGTCCATAAAACCCAATTCCTGCCGGCTTCAATTCATGTAGAATCTAATAACCATAAGAACAATTTTCAGACCGCATTTATACATGTACCACCTATATTTAGTATCGGATTCCCTTCGGAAAATTTCACCTATCGTCACTGGTAAGCAGCCCAGATAATATAAAATGTAATGGGTACTTATAAGAATGATTTAACTATAACTAATGCGAGACATAAAAATAAAAACCCAAACATTTGCTTTATTAAGAACAAATCATTTGAATTATCATGTAAGGACAACGGTCCGATATACCAAGAGCAAATTTTACCGGACAAAATGCTACGCTTTCATAATGTCACTCATAAATATAAATAAAATTCCCTTTTTTAGTAAGCCTTTAAAAACTAAACAACCACTTTCATTGCTGATAGATTAAATATGTATAAGATTATAGTTCATTTTTTATTAAAAGCAAACCCTAAACACCTGAGGCGCAGATGTGGAGATAGACAAAGCATTACAGAATCACCTGCACTTTCTCCGAGTTGGCGTGCCCGCACTCGGCACGCGGTCACGACATCTCGATCAAACGACTTCATACAATGTTGCACCTTGTATCTATAATATTAATATCGTAAAATGTTATCGTATCGCACTTAATTGATACAGCCTGCCGTTGTTTTGTCTAATGCCAGTTGCCGATTGAAAACTAATTTAGGTTATCTTAGCGCACTTAGCTAAGAAAATGACACATTAGCCAGCGGCGAACTTAAACGACACGAGGGCCCAGGCGGAAGCAAAAATCGACGCGAGGCCCCGGGCGAAGACAAAAAATGTTTCCCGGTTTTAACAGTTCCGCCGGTAACATCGTCAAAAAGGTCCTCCAGACACCAAGCGAGGCCTCGAGCGGATGCCCGGTTCGCCTCAAACTAAGGCCGCCTTTGCATTTAGCTTAGTTTATATAATTTGTCTGCACACACATATGATTCAGCTCTGCGAGCTAAGCCAAACTTGTCTTAGCATTTGGTCTGTAATCGGCACAAAACTCTGTTAGGCCTAGTGAAGTGCCAGTATCTTCGAGAACGACAAGGTTTAATAGCTTTACATTCAAAAGCTCTTATAGTGAGAGCTTATGGCAATGATAAGTCTCTCTCAAATAACCAATTTGTACTCGTTTTGTACTTGAATTAACTTTAGTTGGAAGTTAGATCCGCAGTAAGTGTGAAATTTATGGCCATATAATTAACTTACTCATAAAATAATGTAAAAACCAATAAAATATCTCTACATAGCGTCTTTGTATAAATCAAACTCAAATGAAAAATTCATTGTCAACAATTCTTTGAATGTACTACTATCAAATAATTTACTATGAATGACGAAGCGTTATATTTTATTCATAAGTTTACAAAGAAACGTGTATTATATAGTTTTATTTATATGAAAATACATTTCTCCCGTCCGGAATAAAAAATGACGGACTACTAGCGACCTACGTGATATATTTGTTAATGCAGTGTTTGTTTACTCACAGAATATTGTATACAAATTATTAGGGACTAGTTTCAAGTCACCGAATACTTTAACGACTTACTAAACTACTTAAAATAAAGAAATAACAATAGAATAGTGCAGCCTTCATGTTTCTTTATTTATTACATACATACATACATAACATTACGCATTTATCCCCGAAGAGGTATGCAGAGGCGCAACTAGGGCACCCACTTTTCGCCAAGTATGTTCCGTCCCATGATGTGATAGGGGGCGAGCCTATCGCCATATCGGGCACAAATTCCAGACTCCGGGCTGATACTGAGCAGAAAAACTCAAATATCACTTTGCCCGACCCGGGATTCGAACCCAGGACCTCAGAGAGCTATTGTACCGGACATGCAATACAACTACGCCACCGAGGCAGTCAAATTCTTATTATTATCTTCTTTATTTATTACAGGCTAAAATAATTAAATTTCAAACGGAGACCTATCATGTCAAACTATCGAGCGGACATAATAAACTTGGTCTCATATAAGGACAACAACAATGAAGTTCTATTTTTTAATCAGTGAATAATTAGCCTTCCTTTCGTATACTTCACCTTTAACCAAATCAAAATACCTTACAGCCTTGGACACTTTTAATCGTCAATAAGGTCTGCTTGCCTCACCTAAACATCAATAAATGTTTAACTCTAGACGACCGAAGTTCTAGCAAGACTGCACGAAATCTATAGAACAAAGTCCCCAAAAGCTGTTGGTCTGTATGTTATTGATTTTCTCAAAATCTACTGAACGGATTTTTGTGCGGTTTTTCTAAAGATAGTGCAATTCTTGATGAGGTTTTAGGTTAATAGTACATTACGATTTTATGTAAATTGACTGAAATATAACGATTACTGTTGAAAAGCTCGTGTGGTTTTAAAAATCTCGTTGGTCGGTATTTGTGCGAGAAAACTCTGTGACACACTGATTTCGACGCGGGCGAAGCCGCAAGCACAGCTAGTATACTAATGAAATCCCTACACGGCACCAGTGATTGACATATCCATGATTATGAACGCCAACGCGCCTCTTCACTATAACGTACGTAAAATACATACTCATGCGGCACTGTTTCTACGAACAGCGTCGTATTGCAGGAAACGCATCCGTTTTATTATTTCCAACACACTCTGGGCCGTTTCCTTGAGTATAACTTAGTGCTAGAATATTTTGTTTAACGATATACTACAGTCAGGTAGGCATAATGAATGAGATAATAGATTATATTAAAGTCTCGCGATCTAATTATCCAAAATGGTCTCTCGTATGCAAAATGCCGTCTGGGTATCTACAACCATCATGGTGTAAACACTGTTTTGTTCCAATTATTATTACTAGTTATTATGAGATTTATTTATAAACGATGCTTACCAACATCACATGTCCATCTATTCAAAAAATAGGTATAAATAATCGCGAATTGATTTTCGGAATTTATATGTATGTTAATATCCTCAATACTTGCTCAAAGATAAATGGACATAATATTTAAGTCTTATATTTCCATAGAGCACGTGTCACGACATTTACTTACACAAACCTGTGCATTCATTATTAAATTAACCTTTAAACAGTTGCATAAAATATTCAAATGATATTTTATTTCCAATAAATGACATCCCGTTATTACGTTCAAATTTTCTAGTCTTAAAATTATAGTGACCCTTACACATACATTATCAGGACATTGTTATGTACCTACTTATAGGTTTAAAACTAAGAATAAGGATTACCTTAGTAATAAGCATTAATAAGCATTAGCTTCAGCTAAAAACCAAGTTCTATGAGTCTAGTCTAGTCTAAGTCTAGACTCATCAAACTGTTTCATTTTAATTACATCAGATATTTAGCAGACGACTTTCTACTAATTAACCATAAAACAAGATAATCGTCTAATATCAAGAACCAGCCAATTATCACTAAGATTACATGATAAGTTGTGGACATTCGACATGACACCAACATGCCGCTGTGGCTTACGAAACCAAAGACAGGTCTCACATTGTATGCAAATAGAGCAGACGAAATAGAACAACGTGACTGATAATTATTTTGTAAGCAAGGTCCGGGAAACGAATATTGGTATTAATTCTAGATAAGACTGGGTGTCTAAAAAACCAAACGCTGCGAAGTAAAAAAATAATTTTGTCTATGTCCGAATTTGAAAAACAAATCATTCGAAATTTAAAATAATTAATAAAGCGAATTCTGATGAAAGTGTAAAATGTATTAAAAACAAATAAATGAATGAAGACGATTAAAATAAATAGTAAAAGCGGATTAATCGGGTTAATTGACCATGAACATCGTTCCAACCATAATTATTGAGGTAAAAAAGATGCAAATATAGAGACAGTTTATAACAATGTTAAACTCACTATTTTATAAAAGCGTTAGTTCTCTAAACGTTCACATAGAAGAAGTCTTGATCCAAGGTCCGATGTTGCAAGTGTAATGAATTATGAATAGCAACCAAATTATTGTGAAATTATCTGAGGTGGCATATATGATCGATTAATAATGGTACGATTTGTACCTGCCTGTCACCTTGATACGTGCGCGGACAAACCGATATAAGCCATTAGGACTATTATGAACTGTAAATGATTTTCTTTTAACAACAATAAAATTTTATAAAACGTTCATTATTGATATTGAAAGTGCTTGGAGCGGTGATGGATTTAGTAAAAAGTATTTTTAAAGTTTGGAATGTACGAATTCAATATAAAATCTCCCGATACAGGTATGTATGCTTTATGGTCTCGTGGTACTAAGGGTTTAAAAGCGGGAGGATCTTGGTTCGAAGCTCGATCGAATGAATCACAAAGTATTAGTCATAAATTATACCATATTATAGCACTAGACCAAAGGATCATCCTTCAAGATCAAATGTGCTAAACCACATTAATATAGGATGTATCAAGAAATGGAAAAAATCCAACATATCAAAACATTAGGCTAGAAATTAAAGTCCTAATCAAATTTGCTCTACCGCTCAATAAAAATCTATCAATATAAAAGAAGTCAACAAACACGTATATTATCAATTGTTACATTTTTATAGAAGCAATACGATATGCAGAACATACATCAAAGTAATTGTTGCTTATACGCCTGGCTAATGAGGCTTAACAAAAAAATATGGC
>NW_023593873.1:0-18937 GCF_014839805.1 Manduca sexta
TTAGCTCTTAGTAAAAAAACAAAAATATTGGTTACATTAAAAACGACAAATTATAAATTATTTAATACACAATGGACTATTGAACAAACTACCAGATGCACTCACTTCTGTCTCAGTCAGATGTATGACATGAGCTTCTACTTTGTCAGGATCTATTTGCATTTGCTGCTGATCTGTGAGAGTATGTACCCTCACATCTGCTGTGTAATATTTATTCACTAATCTCCATACTGGGTCTGCTCCACTGTCATTCTTACAATAAGATTCTGTCACATCATTGTCAATTATTTCTGAAAACAATATAAATTTTCTTTTACATACATTTTTATCACAATGTGCATACAACCTTAGAAGCTGTAATAGCTATGTTCCAAGTGGTAAGTTTATTATATGCAAAAGGGCTTATATCAATAGGCCTAACCATCAGTTGAAACAGTGTCATTTCAATTTTAAGTACAATGTAGTTAATGTAATTACTGAGCAACAATAGATGATCTTAAAATGGCAAAATTCAGTTTATGTTATAGTTCTTTCTAAGATGTGATGTCTTCCATCATGTAAACTTGTTTAGTTCATTATTATACTGTTCCAAAAAGAAATGACCACAAAACTTTGCAGACTATAAAATGTTTGTGAGTAAAGTCTTCGAAGGGCCATGGGGGATTCGGTGCCAACTGCCAATAACTGGTTATTCTTTTAATAAGAACTTAATCTTATTGAAATAAGTTTAACTTCAACTACTGTCCATAAATGTATTGGTGAATCACTTGCCGGACAACAATTTTTTATTTAAACACTTAAACATTGGCAATATTGTTCTAAAATCTTATATTCTAATATAAGATTTTAAATGGAGGCATAGTGCAAGAGATAAATACCGGCGATAAGTGAGTCAGCGGCGGCGGTGTCCGCAGCGCTCACGAGCACCACAGGTAGAGAATCGTAACTACACATTGTAGATTCTGCTGCCGTTCCTATGCCCTGTAGACCACTGCCTCCCACCTTTCCTTTACACTGTACTACTGTACAATATACTTGCCAAAGCTACAAATTTAACAGGAATGAATTTCATTTCACAGTTGATGTTTTATGGTGAAAGTAGTATCAGTTTAGTTTATGCAGAGGCATACTGTCTGCTAAATCTTCTTCTTTACTTACGAATGGTAAAGTTGTAATTATTACTAATTAAATGTAAATTAGAGTACAAAAGTACCTACTGTTGTTACGTCGTGTTAAATGTCAAAATTGATTCAGAATCAGTTGACACTTGACATTTAACAATACAATGACCCATTGGTTTATCTCCATTGTTTATCTCAGATGGTTGATAGTTGTTCTCAGTTCAGCTAACATTTAGCCAAATTAGTAAATACTCGAATGAATACAATTTTGCAAACTAGAGTGATACAACCGATAAAAGTATCGCTATAAACTGGGTTAATATCGGAAGTAAACTTTAAAGTGTGAAAGAGCCTAAATTCGTACCTCGAGTAGTGAAATCACTGCGATAAAAAAATAATAATAAAATGAAATATAAATATATGCTATACCATTAAACAATAAATTAAAAAAAATATTTGATATGATGAATTATAATGAAAAATATTAAATTAAAATTTTGTCAACAATATTATCAATAAATTTTTAATTTCATATTATACAAGATTAGGCTAGACTCTAGACTAGTTGTACTCAAACTTTTATTTATACGGACAACAAAACCTCTAAGTTGTGGTGCTTCGAGCCACAACGTAAATGTACAAAGAGAATACAAATACTACGTATAAATGTAGCTAGTCTTGGCTGTAGATACGTACTTATATTTATATTGATATTGACATTTGCAGTGGTGACTGGTTAACTGTCAATGTCAGTACTGTAAAATGAAGCACATAAATTTATTCAAAACATAATTTTCATGGTGTATAGAGACAAGTGATAGCAGAAACATATAGAGTGGTCCGGTAATGTATCAACGGGTACACGAGAGCTCTTAAGACAGCATATCGAAGCCATGGATAATATAATATCATGGACAGCGGAGGACGAGGCCATAATCGCGACTAACACAGACGCTACAGAATGCAAGCGGTGCGCGGTTGAGTTAGGCTACTGGAAGGATGACTACATCACATATTTCGCAAAACATGTGGATAGAAAGGCACCCGAGATCAACCGAGGGTACTACGCGCGTGTCAGAGCTATGGAGATGTTTATCCATCAGTTTTTGGAGGTAACTAGATTTCACCATCTCTTGATAACCGGCAATAGGCTTTTGCAGGCCCGCTCTCGTATTGAAGTCGCCGATAGGTCAACCAACATCCTCCTATTGGTCCCAAGATTAAAATAATATATTTTCATCCGTATGTCCTGTAGTAATACTTAGTAATAATATTATATAGTATATAGTACAATTTGAATTTTGCGCAATAAGTACTATGATGAGAATTAATCAAAATACAAGGTTTCAAAAACAAAATAGGAATTATATCTGAAAGATTGTTCTCGGGCATGTTATTTTTTTTTTATCATAATGTAAAATTATATTTGTATCAATTTTTAAACTATGCTAAAAAACATATTATGTTGAATGACTAGTCCTTATATTTGATTATAATATTTATATTCCATAATATTTGATTCACACAAATGGCTGAATTGTATAGGCTATTGTTGTCGTAGCATCTGTATATTGATGCTTGAAAGGCAATAATATTTCAGCGACAAATATACTGAAAATGAATTATATAAATATTTTGAATCGCTATTTTTTCTGCATCATTTGATCTAGGTTTTGTAGATCTAGGACAATTTTAATAACATCTCACTATATTTTTATAAAATTAAAAGTTGAATTGTTATGAATTTTTATATTTAAATCAAAACTTTAAAGCACTCTGCGTAAAATTTACTGATTGTAGCTTAGATAGACGCTTTTCAAGCATCGATATCATCCAAATACCTTGAACATCCTATGTATTGTTTCGATGTAACTAAGCTTACCAAGAAATCCATAATCCGCCATTTTCATCAAAGGCTCCCAATCCTTTCCTCTATTTATGTCAAAAAGGTAGTAACGGAACCAAGTTTTAGACTTCTAACACATGATTTTTTTTATTTGTTAATTCTCAGAATCTGATTGAGTATTAAGATGGGGTTTGTTTATTAAAAAAAAGCTAAAATCATAGAAATTTAAATATATGATTGCAGAGATGTGACACAAAATGTCAAATTATCAATTTGGGCTGCGGTTTTGACACACTGTACTGGAGGTTGAAGGATAGCACCCAGGCTGTGGGAAACTTTGTCGAGTTAGATTTCCAAGCGGTTACCAGCAAGAAGTCTCATATCATCAAAGCGCAACAAGCAGCTGCTTGAGAAAATAAGCAATGAAGGTAATGTATGGTGCTTTTTTTAACAACCTTGAGATTGTCAATTTGATGTGTGTAATTTTTTATTTTTACCTCTGAACTCAAGTCAGTCGTTAACCAATTTGAAAAAAAAAACATGAAGGATATTATAATTCCACATTGGTCTAAAAGAAATATTTTTAATATCGGTTCAGTAGTCAATAAAACTTCCTTTCTTTTTATATTAGTTTTTAAACTGAAATAATATGTTGTCCAAGTAATCAAATTGCAAATTTTGTTTTCCTTTGAGTTTTCTGTGATCTGCTTGTGTTGGTTTTGATTGGATCTACATTGGGCATATATATATATATGCATAGCATTACACCTTTTCTCCTTTTCAGGGGTAGGCAGCGGTTAACGTCTCAGTGCAATAGTCATACCATGTGCGCAATAGTCATACCATGTGCGCAATAGTCATTCCATGTGCGCAATAGAATTACACCATCAATAAAGTCTATTTTTTACCTAAAAAAAAAGCAAAAAATGTTTTTCTTCTTCACAAAATTAAACCGCCTTCAAAACCACTAAAAACCGAACTATATACAGTTTACGACAATCTGATGTTTTTCAAGGTGGTTAAAATTTGTTAAAAAGTTTTAATTTTTTTACTTTGAATATATTTTTTAAATTCTTAATGATCCTTTATGCAGCTTGAATAGTACTTATAATTATAAATGTACATCTCCATGTTTACACTTGACGCAGATGGCGAGGTGATGATTCGCGAGGGCGACCTGCACTCGGATGGATACCACCTTGTGAGCTGTGACCTACGCTGCCTGGGCGAGGTACGGCGCAAGCTGGCCGGCGCCGGCGTTTCGCCGGATGCTCCCACACTCGTACTAGCCGAGTGTGTGCTGGTATACTTGCGGCCCGACGCGGCTCACGCCCTCTTGCGTCACTTGTCGTCTACGTTCCCGCGGTGCGCTCTGCTGGTGTACGAGCAGTGCAACCTGGGCGACAAGTTCGGCGAGGTGATGGTGCGCAACCTGAGTGCACGCGGATGTGCGCTGGCCGGCGAGGGGTACTGCCGCGAGCCGGCGGCGCAGGCGCAGCGCATGCTGTCGCTGGGGTTCCAGGCGGCGCGCTCGTGGGACATGCACACGGTGTGGCGCGCGCTGCCCGAGGAGGACCGCGCGCGCGTGGAGGCGCTGGAGATGCTGGACGAGCGCGAGCTGCTGCTGCAGCTGAACTCGCACTACGCGCTGACGGTGGCCACGCGCGGCGACATCTTCGCGGACATGGACCTCAATGCGTAAACACGACCCGCTGTGATTTTGCTTTCCGTTCGCCATTGAAACGCAGAATATCCGTGTGTAGATACTGTCGAGGAGGTTGAAATTATTTTCGTAGTTATAATAAAATACGTATTTTTCAATTTTCGCCTTCGCGTATCATGTGGACGTTTATAAAAACCGTATAATATTGCGCGTTTGTCATATTAGCCCCTAGATTTAATGAGTATCCACTAATAATAACATAATTTTCTATTACGCAGTTGATAAGTGATCAATGATCTGTAGTTTGCTTCGTTTCCACACAATCTCCGCCCAACGCCCACTGCCGCGCTGGTATAAGTGATTGGTACATATCCAGAATAATTAATTTACAACAATTTTTGTATTCAAAGTACAGAGATTTTAAAGGCCAGCACTTGCCTAAAAATTATCCGCTCCTGCTCTACATGTTAAGATGGATTAAAACAGTGAAATACTAACAGATTTTTATTATTATTTGAGATACGAGCTTGTTATGTTTGTGAATATTGTTTAAAAAAAATAAGATTTTGTTTGGCCTGTCTGTTGATGTATAAAATATGTTAAACTGGCAACCCCAAAACTCGTAAGCTAATATATTTATATCGGTAAATTTTAAGTCGACGTCGCGTCATCGTTACGAGTCAGCACTGTGCTATATTTAATAATTTCGATAGATATTTGCGTTCGTATTGATAAAACGTATTAATGGAAGTATGTATTTGTAATATTGAGCACGTTCTGTCGCCATTTAACACGTGCGAGTGCGGCACGCAGAGCGACTACCAACGCCAGCTCTCATCCGACAACTCATTCGTTCGGATGTTTATAATTAGTCTATTTTATCATTATTACATACATAAGTGTTAAATATTTATTTATGGAATAAACGCTGTATCGAGTAAACCTGGCCTTATTATTTAAAATTAACTACCTGAGACAATCCAATTAATCCAGGGTATTCTCTCTAGGACCTGACGTAACTACTTGGGTTCTCCTAGTCAACAATTTTTCGGCAAGCCTTTTTTTTGCGTCCTCTAGGATCTGGTGCGCCGAACGACCGCCCGAACCGCTTCTACCTAAATTCGGTGACTGCAGACTACTGCTCTCTCATTAAACAAAATGCATGTACTGATTCGTGGGATGGATACTACATGAATTGTTGCAATAAGTAATCACATTTACATAGTAATAGTCATTTATTAGTACTTATTAATACAAAAGTGTGTGGGATGCGCGCTAGAGATGTGGCACGCATGCGTGTAGCGCGCGGCGCAGCGCCTGTCTCACGTCGGCGCCGCCCTCGCAGAACACGTGCGTGGCGAGCCGGTCCACGTGCACGAGCGTGTCGTGGCGCGGCAGGTGCAGGATGCAGCCGTCCGCGCCGCGCTCCACGCGGGCGTCTGTCGCTCCGGCGCGCACTAGCTCGCGCTCCAATGCGTCTACGTCGGGCGGCGCGCACTGCAAGCGCGGTGGAGGCGCGGGCGCAGCACCCGGTGCGCCGGGCGGGGGAGAGTGCAGCTCCAGGCGACTGTCGCGCAGACTGAGGGAGGCGCGTAACGGAGCGCCGCGCACGCCGGCGCGCAGCTCGCGAGCAGCGACACGTGCCGCCAGCGAGCCGCTGAGTGTGGCGCGCGCTGCGACTCGCCTCGTGCCCGCGCGCAGAGCCGCGCCGCGCCGCACCACCAGCGTGGGCACGTCCGCAGAAATGTGCGGTCGACTTGTCTCTCTGTGAAAAAAATGTACAGTCCAGCAGTCAGTAACGGTGAACCTTGGTGAGCTTGGATAGAGCGTGTCACTTTGTTAACCAGAATTTTCACGGCACGTTGGTGGGACGAGGTTAATGTTGCTATGTAATTAGTTATTAATAACTAAAATAAAAATTGCAATAGTAATAAACAGGTATCGTGTTTTTACATAGGTAAATTTAAAGTAAATTATCGATGACTATAATGGAGGTACCTGGGAGGCGGCGCGGAGGAGGAAGCGGGCGCGGGCGGCGCGTATTGGTCGGGCAGCGCGAGTTCACGCGGCCTCAGTTCGCGTACCAGCTTGTTGGCCTGTGAGTAGTTCAGCGACGTGTCGATCGGGCAGTGGAATGCCTTCATGGCTATCGGCTGGAACGGCGCCAACGCCTCCGTGTGCGGGAAGTCGGGCTCTGGCGAACGATAAAAAAAACAATTAGATTTCTTAATTGTCAAAATTTTTACACTACTTTCAAATAAATAATTGCATTAAGGCGATACCTCAAGGTCCATTTTCATACATTTTGTTTCACCTTTAATTCATCGTATTATTATCGTATTCGTCATATTAAATTTTAAAGGCCGAAATATCCATGATTATTAATTATTTTTACGTTTTTCTTTCAACTGCGAGAACTAATCACTAACTAGACGTGAATTTAAATTCTTTACTTGCCAATACTTGTTTAGTTACCCAGATTAAAGGTGAAACAAAATGTATGAAAATGGACCTTGAGGTATCGCCTTAAGCTACTAATTTATGTTACTCTCGTTTTTATAATTCAATTCCAGAATACAACCTAGACAGTATGAAACGTTTTGAATTAATAAGCATTAAGAAATAGAATAGGTAGTGAGGGTATTATAAACAAGATTTTACCAGTGAAGATAATGGCGTGCAGCGGGTTGGAGGCCCAGAGCTCCACCATGTGCACGGCGGCACCGAAGCGCAGGCTGGGGTGTCCGCAGAACAGTACGCAAGGTTGTCGGAAGTCACTGAGCGCGTCGTCGTGTAGAGCGCGTGCGTGCCGCAGCCGCGACGAGCGCACCAGCGCCGCGTGCGGGAACGGCTCCTCCGGCACGTACACGCGCGCCTGCTTGGTCGCCGACACCCACTCCGCCAGGATGTTGCTGTACGCCAGCGACGAGTCCGCCACCGGTGACACCACGTACAGCGGCACGTGCGCAAGACCTGCGCCTTCTAAGTGGGCCGATAGACACTCCAGCAAGTCGTACAACACGCCGCTCGGATACACTGGACATAGTACTGAGCCGCCGCCGCGCAACGTTACCGTAGCGTGCACGCACAAGTCGCCCAGCATGTGGTCCGGGTTGTGTGCTGGCGTTTGCGTCAGTGCTGCTAAGATAAGCAAGTCTGCACCGCGCAGCGCCGCCTGGTTGATAGGCCGCGGGTGCGTCGTCAGCGTGCTGGATCCACTCACATACGCGACTTTCTCGTGAGCAGAGCGCAGCACCCAGTTGGCGGAGCCGAGACAGAAGCCGGAACTGACGGCTGTGGCGTCTAGAGCGCCGTAGATGTCGACACGCTCGTCGTAGCCGACGACACGCACGCGGGAAAGTGCGCGTGCGATGTGTTGCGGCGCCAGCAGACGGCGCCAAGCACGCGGGCGCACAGCATCTGCCAGCGGCGGCGGGAGGACGTGAACCGCTTCCTTCCATCGCTTTGCCGCACCACTATCCTCGCCACTCGCTGACACCCATTCTGAGAGCTCCTCCAGGTAGAACCTGCATTCAGACACTGCAAGTTACTCATATCCAAACATAACCAACATTGCAAAAGCAGTTTAGTTACCTTCCAATCTGCAGTGTGGGCTCTGTTGCATACACTTGTCCTTTAAATCCAGTTTCTTCTGTGATAAATGGCAATGCCAACATACAAGTGTAGTTGGAGATGAGAATGACATCCAGTTGAGAAAAATCCACCACTTTGTCCAGAGGAGGACAAAATTCTGGAATACTGTCCACAAATACTCTTCCACAACATTCCTTTAGTTCCTGAAGTGACAAAGAAACCAAATAAATGTGATGTACTAAAAAAAAATATTAGCTTTACTGAGATTGGTGAAATCTTTTTAACTTAGTGTCTAAAATACTGATCCACATTTTTTATATATTATTGTGCTAATATTTATTTTTTTATGTGGCTGTAAAAATTTGTTTGGTATAAACGTCTCCTATAGTATTTACCAATAATGTAACTTTGAATTAAACAGATACAGAATTAAAGCAGTAGATCTGCAGATTAATGTATTCTAATAAAAAAAAAACACAAAGTAAGCATAATGTTTTATTTAACCCCTCAAGTAGTGGATCATTATGATGTGGCGGTGTATAGTTCGGTAGGGAGGCTAGCCTGGTGCTTGGAACAGGAGGCAAAGGTAGAAAATTTAGCACAGAGTGTGCTGACAGACCACAATCCAGCATTATCAGCAACTCCTTGAAGGACAGCACGAAGCATGGCTTCGATGCATCGCTACTTAGGCAGTACTGAAAACAGTAACAATAATGTATTCAACCAAAACAATAATGACCGCTACAATATTGTTTGGTTCATACAGGCCGGCATAATTGTGTAGACTGTCGAGGGGTAATCATTTCTTGTCAGTCGACATTCAATTTTACTCCCATTCATTTACCATCAAGTGCAGAAGGATTACTTTGCCGTGCCCTTTTAAAAAATAATGGGCAACACTTATAATATTATGACTTACAACATATATTAAGTCAGTATAGACTTCCTGTTAATTGTAAGTTCTAATTCAATAATGACATGCTACTTTCGTGTAAGTATCAATAGCAAATATACAACGACTTAGTCAAATACATATAGATGGTAATAACAGTGAACACTTAGCTTATAGCTTCACCACTAAATAAATCTTTTGTTACTGGTGAAATATATTGAATGAGAATTCGTTTTTAAAAGAAGGTCTTTAACATTTTCCTTTATACTTATGTCTATGATAGATTACAAATAGTATAATGATCAGGTAAGTAATACTTACAAGTTTCATGTTGTTGTTTTATAACCTCAAACATAAACTTTTTGATATCATAATGTTACAAATTAATTTAAATATATATTACACATTCGTCTTGTGTATACGTCCTTCCTTATCAATTAGAATCAAGTTTACGCTTTTATTATAGTATCATAATCTATTCAAAACAAAAATAAATGGCTGTCAATGTCGACGCAGTAGTAGATTTTTTTTATAATTTTACGGCTCTGTAGTATTGTCCTTTGAGTCGAAATTTAATTAATAATTTTAGAAACCGGTGAAATGAAACTGTACACTATATTTTTCATTATGTTTATTTATAATAGTCAGCGTATCCCTGAATAACGATTAGTCGGTCAGCCTATCTCTATATTAAACTGGATAAATAAAGTAAAAAATATTGTTGGTACCCAAGTATATCGTCGCTGTAGGTGGAGAACTAAATAACTCAAAATTTCTAGTTTCGAGATAAACGCTATTAACTGTTTTTTTTCGTTATTTTTAAGCATTACTAAAAAACTATAAATAATTTAATGTCGGTATTTTTATATATCTTGGGTCTTATTATCTATTATGCATTAACAAAAAAAACTGACCTGAAGAAAAAAAAAAAAAAAAAAATAAAAACTTCTTATTTCATTTTTCCACGACAATGTTTTGTAAGTTTGCTGAAATAAACTAAATAACTCGTATCGTTATTTAGTTTTGCCACACTAGAAACCATATGGTAAAGTAATTAAAAGGTTTAATAATTACAATTATAGAGTTTATTTAAAGTGAATACCATTAGGATTTTCAATGTCTAAATTAAACAAATCAAGTTGTTTAGTTCTTCTACACACTTGATTAATTTTGTTAAACAATAGACTCGAGGAAGAATTAAACAGCTCATTTTATTTAATTTCTTTACTATTGAACAGATTATAAGTCGCAGTTTATTTACTTTTTCTACAACAAAATATATATTATTTGAATATATTTGTTTCTCCACTTTTAATATAAAAAAGCTATAATTTCGAAACGGGATAAGATAATGAAATGCTTTAGGCCAAAATATGCGCCATGTTTTGGGCAACACAAAAGTGATGGAAGTCCAAAATGGCCAAAATCCGAGTTATTTAGTTCTCCACCTACAACGACGATATATACTTATTACTTAGAGCTTGTAACGATTTTACTGTTTTAGATTGATAAGGTACTTCCAATGCATTTGTCATGTTGGTTTGCAGTGGCGGCCCTAAACGACGCGAGGCCCTAGGCGAAAGCAAAAAGAAACAGACGCGAGGCCCCGAGGAGAGTAAAAAAACATTCTTCTGTTTTAACAGTTTCGTGGGTAAGAACGTAAAAAAAGGTCCTGCGAGGCCTCCCCTCTTTGCCTCCCCCAAAGGCCGCCTCTGTTGGTTTGAACTTGAGTCATTGTGTTTCAACGCACATTGATAAAGGTTCGTAACCAAACTGATCTAGGTATACCAAACCGCGCGTTAATGTGCAACCGCAGGCTTCAAGAGAAAGATCTTAGATCATTCGAAAGTTATTGTCATTCTTGTGGTACTTTTCATTCTTGTAGGTACTTTTCTATTCGCTGCTTCATTAACTTTTCACAGGAACTTTAACAGACAAATCTTTCAATTGTGCTCACAAATAGTACTGCAAGGTTCACGGGGTGGTGAGACCATGGTATGGCCTCAGGGTTTTGGGATAAAAATTATATTCGTTGCACCCTTGTATCCATTACGCTTACCTTACCTACGTGCTGCGTTTGCTACATCGCCGTGTCATGGGTGTCTTGTTTAATTTTCCAAAAAAGTTATGTAGGTACTTACGGCAGAGACTGATTTATTTATTGATTGTAATATTAAATGAAGAGTTAAAATTATGGTAGCTACAGCGACGGGTTGGCGCCTCAAACCCACGTGAGAAAAGTCAAATAGTTTATTGCCGGTATAATTGGCTCAACTTTTACTAGAAGGAAGGAATAGGACTAAAGAGTAATGGGTCTGGGGTCAACTCATGGTAAGTGATAACTACATCCCAGAATATCTCACTTCCTGAGTAAAGGTTTTGTCCGGCTAAAAGGCACAAGGATGGGTATTGGGATGCTGGGGGATTAGGTAAATAATTCTGAAAAGACTGAATGTTTCAACAAAAACATAAAGTACCACATATTTACTCGTATATACATTTTATGCTCATACACACACATTCACAGGCCTAATCCCTCTCAGTAGTAGAGGAGGCCCGTGCCCAACAGTGGGACGGTATATAATAAGTACAGGGCTGATATAATTATATTATTATTATATTACACCCACATTCATGCTTTTTACCCTCGAAGGGGTAGGCAGGGGTACAACAGCTGTCAGTTTTCGCTCCGAGTATTCCACGGGACGGATCCCATGATGTAATAAAGGGGCGAGCCTATCACCATTTCGGGCACAAATACAGACTCCGGACTGGTACCGTGTAGAAGAACCACAATTCGTGTTTCTCACACGTAGAACTGTATTTAGGTCAGAATAATTCAAACGGAAACATTTTTGTTTGCTCCGAAATCGGGTTTTCATTTTTAAAAATGAACCTATGTAAGTATTTGATAAATGGAGCCCATTCGAAGTACGAGCCAACACCTGTGTCGCACTGTAGGGTGGCGCCTGGCGGGCATGCGACCTGCCAAGTAGAGAACTCGAGAGCGTTGAGCTGTACCAAATGTAGTATTTGCGCATGGCAGTTAGTTAGATCTTTTAAAATTAAACATGTCCGTGCACCGGAAAGTTCAAGATTTCGAGTTACGACAATACTAAGTTTTTATAAGGGTTTACACGGGATGACCATTGACGTTAGACAACGGATCGTAAAACGGAGGTCACCTAAGGCCACACCATTACTTTAATTTATTGCCACATTCAAGGTCACTGTTGTCAAGAGTGTACAACTTCACCTTCGTTCGCCTATGTAATATATTAACCGGTTTTACGCCACGCAAAGATGACGATAGCAGTTTATTTTAAATGTCCCAAAAACGGATAGTAGCAAAACAGTAAGTGTCTAACTTAATAATGCTCGAAAATAATTGAATGTAACATGTAAACCTTTTATGAATTAAAACAATAAATTAGTACGTAACTAGCACATGTTGCATATTCATGTCAGAAAAGTAGTTAGTATGCGGCGGCAATACAGTCGTGCACGTTACTCCGTCTCGTACGCACCTTACCACTTGTTAGATTATAAGTGGCAGCCCAAATTACGCAGCAACTCTCCCTATTACCTTCGAATAGAGTGGTGGCAAGTTGGTATACCGTAAAGCTATCATTGAACGTCACCCTACCGTGTCCGACGTGCCCTGCGCCATGGCTCTCACCAAGTTTACGCGCAGCTCGTTGGAATCGCGAAATACCTTACGTGACGCGGTCATCATCATCGACAACATAGTGTACGACGTGACCGAGTTCCTGGAGGAGCATCCCGGTGGAGCGGAGATACTCCTCGACAATGCTGGTAAAGACGCGTCGCAGTGCTTTCACGACGTGGGTCATAGTGACACCGCATTCGAGTGGCGCGAAAAGTTCAAGATTGGCGAGGTGGTGGATGAGGACAAGTGGGAGGTGAAGCCACGCGAGGCGTACGCTGTTCAAGAACACGACGAGCTGACGTTGGCGAGCTTGCTGAGTGTGTGGGGCCCTCCGCTGGTGATGGCCGGGATCTCCGCGCTGCTCTACATGTATCTGTTTCAGTGATATTCACACATCTAAGACGTAATATTATGTGAGGTGTAGACTGCGGTGTTATTGGAATCGACGTGCTCCACGGTGACTGGTGGACGTGATTTAAAAGGAATGGTGATTGTTTAAATAGTTACATAAAATAAAATATGTGTATAGGAATAAGGTACTTAATTTTTAACATGTATAATGTATATTACACTTATCCTGACTGATTATAAATAGACAAGGCGCGACCTAAGCTGATGGTTTTAGACGCAATTAATTTTATACTAGTTACCTACTCACCAATGCAAGAGAAGCATAAAGATTGGATTTTTGTAAACTCGTCCCATAATCTCCATAAGTAAGTCCAATTGGCCTATCTGAAACTATTACATAGAATTCTTTTAAGCATTCTCAAGAACAATAAATGCCATAGTTTTATTGAATATAAAACGATCTCGATTGAAGTGTACTCGTATTAATTGTGGCACTTTTCATCGGTACAGAATTCCGCATTGAATCTGTAATAAGTATTGTGGAACAAAGTTTAGCAATAAAGGTTATATTTGGTGTTTTGTTGGTAATCTGTTTTTTTCTTAATTTCCTTTAAGAGTTTCGTGACGACCGGACGACGTTGGTTAGTTGTTACGTCATGTTATGTTGCGTCAATTGTCATGCTTCGATTTGAGATGAGATAAACATACAAGATAACTTTATAATTATTCCACCCATTTATTAAACAAAGTAACATCTTCAATTTATAACTGAAGAGCACAGAACTTCCGTCTCAATTTTTTCGGTTCCTGGCGTTTTTACATTACCTTCAAGGTGAACTAGAATGTAGGGGCAGAAGTTAGCAATTTGCCGGTAGAACGCCGTATGGAGCACATAAAAAATATAATTACTTTGTATGTTTGTAAGTATGTAGTAAATGCCAAATTTAGCACTAAGCTATTCGAAGCGACAATTAGAATTACTGTTATAGTATATGAATCTGGAATGAATTACTAGAACTTTACCAATTTTATTTAAGAATTTGTATTTCGGCTGTATCAAAATTATATCTGTTGAAATTTGATTAACATCCGATTTTTTTGGAATATTTATATAATTAATTAGAGCATGTAATTCGTTGTTTGTAAATGTTATGTGAGGCATAATCTGTAGGCTGTTTCTATCCCACCTGTAAACTTCTTTAATAGTTTAATTAAATCAAAACCCACCGTCCTTGATCTTTGATCATTCAACATCAACATCTAATTTAGTAGTTGTCAGTGAAGCACAAACGAGAAATACTCTTGCGTGCACAACCCGTGTAACTCACGATATCGTATATTGCATTTACTACCGACTGGTCATTGGTCCATGTCTGGTTAGTCGTTCAGAAACCGGTGTCGCGTATACACGGCGCGCCGAGTGCCTGCGCTTGCGATCCTATGATCTTGATAATTCTTTTCGACATATTGTTGTGCGAAGCGCGACTATAACTGATATAGTATCATCGATGACAAGTACATATATCGGTTAAGTAAAAAAAAAAAACCAGACTGGTAAGTCACGCTGAGAAGACAAATAGATAAACACTTGTGTTATCAGAAGCGGGAGGAGAGACGCAGGTGGAGAGGAGCGCAACCGCCGCCAGGGGAGGAGGGGCGTTCATTGGCACTCGTCACTCCTCACGGCCGACAGTAGTACTCGAACCACGTCGATCAGCGCGCGCGCACGCTTAAAATGGCCGAAAAGACATTCACCAGGAAACAAATTGCTGAATGGGATAACAAGTCCGAAACGGTATTCATTATCGACAACATTGTGTACAATGTCACGAAGTTTCTGGATGAGCATCCCGGCGGGCATGAGGTGCTAGTGCATGCCTCTGGGAAGGACGCCTCCGAGGACTTCGATGACGTAGGCCATAGTTTCGACGCAAAGGAAGCTCATGAAGAAATATGTGATCGGCGAAGTGGTGGCTGAGGATCGTGTCGAGGTGAAGAAGAAGCACGTGGCGTGGGAGGACACCAAGACGGAAGGAGACAACGGCTTCCTTACCTCGTGGAAGTTCCCCGTGTTCCTGGGCGTCGTCGTGACGCTCCTATACTCGTACCTGTTTGGTTAGGGGCCGGCGCCGCGGCGTTTCTCCACATACCTCTACACTAATGTTGATGTACATATTTTGATACAAAAGATATGATGTAGGTATTTAATTATTGTATTTGTTAATTAATTGCAAAATAGGGATACGGTTGACACTACAGGGAGTGAAGAGTGTAGTGACCAATGTGATGATTAAAAGGAACTTAGTGTGGTACTTAACCTATATGGACCGGTACATATTAAACCGGCTGTTAGTGCTATATTATACTTTTAATCTATACCGGTGAGTGTTAACCACACAGTGTGGTGATGTGGAACAGTTTCCTGACGTCTTGTTTTTGCTCGACGCAGGTTGACTGACGAGTATCTTTACTGAAAATATTGTGAAATTATCTAGATGTAAAGATAAACATTGTTAAGTTTCTTAAATAAATTATATTTTTGAACATGATATTTTCATATACCAAATTCTGCTATAGAGTTTAGTCATCCAAATAATTGGTATTGACT
The DNA here is from genome assembly GCF_014839805.1 of Manduca sexta. Classification (NCBI taxonomy): domain Eukaryota; kingdom Metazoa; phylum Arthropoda; class Insecta; order Lepidoptera; family Sphingidae; genus Manduca; species Manduca sexta. Next base: position 15,746 of record NW_023593873.1, read on the forward strand.
GATGTCTTCCGTGTATTGTTATAAATATTAGTCAACAAAATAGGCCGTGCATTCCTTGGTCATGTGACATTGAAATGTCCCTTGTTATACTCGACCTGTGTGCAAAGTAACAGTAACCTAAGATATCTGTATGTAGATCTAGTTAACATGATTACTGGGCGTATTTTATGATCGTTACCCAGCCTTTATTGTTATTGGCGAGGTTGTGAACTCTGCTATTGTGTTATGCGAAAACAATGACTAAATATGTTTTGGTCATATTTTATATTTCTTGAGGCATTAATTATATAACACGTGTGGCTATGGCAGAATGAATTTTTGTGTTTGCATGACAACGAAAATTGAATCTTTTTATATGCAAAGTGGCCACTTATATTTTTTTTCCTAATGATTTCAGCAAATGTTTTATTATGTAAGTAATTCGTGTCCCCCGACTACATAGTATGTAAATGGAATGAAGATGATTTGAAATATCGACTTCCGCAAATTACTTATCTGTCAATATGCTAGCGTGCAAAATGATTTGTTTGGTCAAATTATATAGGTATAGGAACAGTAGAATGCCGGGACAATGTTAAACTGTCTTTATAAACCGCTTGGGGTAAAAACCCATTAAAACAGAAATGCAAAGATTATCCTGTTATGCCATTCGCCTGTGACCAAATGTGTGTTTAATATTATGCAATGATACTCCCTTTACCTTCGTAGGAGGACGATGAGAGTAAGTATTTACACAACTAAACTAACAGTGAAGCAACATATAATTTGGGGCTTTGTAAATAACATATTGCGCAGTATAGAAAAATTGGGTTTAAGTGGCGTAATCTTCAAGAGTTTTTGAAAGCAATATTTTACAAAAATAGGTAAAGTAACCTTGTTTAAGGCATGTTTGCGTTTATGGCAGCGAGTAAAGGCATTCCATATTGGTATGTGGTATTACCAGATATCGGTCGTCGAGCGGGTCGTTAGTACAAACTCATTATTAACAGGTATCTTAATGTAAACAGGTGTATTCGCATGACTTGCATTTAATTTTTATGCACTCGAGCGGTCTAGACTTCGGAGTTTTGTACTGTCTGCTTCTTTTGAACGTTCAATAATAAACTATAGGTACTTAACTTTACTAAACATCTTGCTGTGTAATTAATAGTTTATTAGTATAGTGGTCAGTGGTTTCAAGCTGTGGATTGCTTGCTCGGTGCATTCTGCGTACTAACCCAGACCAAGAAATACCTTTAATTATTTATTTTATTACGTCTACCTCCGTCTACCTATTTTAATACGTATAGGTTATAGCTTGATATAATGTTAAACTAAATGTGATAAACCAACTTATAGGTAAACACAGCTTGCTTTTTAATAATAAACTTCAGCAACTCACAGTGGCCCATGTAAGCGTGTCGCGTTCCGTTGTGTATATCCGGTTCCAACAGGCCGGTATAATCGTCTCGACTGCCGAGGGGTCCTCATTTTTCGTCTGTCGACATTTTACTGAACTCAGCTCCACTTACTATCAGCTGCAGTAGGGTCACTTTACCGTGTACCTACATATAAAAAAAAAATATCTATCAAATAATTACTACAATGTTGCAAAATCGTCATTAGCCTAAATATTACACACCCATAACACATTGACTGAGAGGTACTACCAAAATAATATATTCTCGATGTATGAACGCTCTATAATTTATTTATTCTATCCTATATATTGCAGATTTAAAATTATGATGGTCAACAATATACTCAGTTATATACCTTAACAGACAATAATTAGAGGTTAAGATCTCTGGAAACATGACGTGATGTTACGTCAGAAATTCATTCTGATTTAAAATTATGATGGTCAACAATATGCACATTATATACCTTAACAGGCAATAATTAAAGGTTAAGATCTCTAGAAACAGCATGATGTTACGTCAGAGTGTTAGAGGATGAACGATAACAAATCAATGTCATATATTATCTTTGAATTTATTTATTTATTTACACATTCTCTATACATGTGTATATAGGCCGAAGATGTTCTCTACCAGTCAACCTTGATGATGCAGAGATAAAACAATATAGGCAGGTATAAAAAAATGAAAACTGAAAAGCGGCGATAGCCTAGTTGGTTGTGGAATGGACTGCCGAAACGAATGTCCGCAGGTTCAATTCCCAAGGACACACACCTCTGACTTTTCTAAAAAATTGTATGTGTATCTTTGTGAATTATCGCTTGCTTTAAAGGTGCAGAAAACACCGTGAGGAAAACCTGCATACCTGAGAAATTCTCGGTGTGTGAAGTCCTACCAATCCGCACTAGGCCAGGGTGGTGGATCAAGGCCTAACCTCTCAGTAGTAGAGAGGCCCGTGCTCCACAATGGAACAATATATAATGTAGTGAAAATAAAGGCATGATCTTTAACAATATTTTAATCATTGGGCAACAAATAATTAGTAGCTTCGCATAATGTAATTAACAATTAAGGCTGGATACACACTGTTCAGCGCTGGCCAGCGGCGATAGCCTACTTGTGGAACGGACTGCCAAGATGAATGTCCGCAGGTTCAAATCCCAAGGGCACACACCTCTGACTTTTCTAAAAAATCGTGTGTGTATTATTTGTGAATTTATCGTTCGCTTTAACGGCGAAGGAAAACATCGTGCGGAAAACTGCACATCTCAGAAGTTCTCTATAGGAATTTCGAAGGTGTGTGAAGTCTACCATTCCGCACTAGACCAGCGTGGTGGACTAAGGCCTAATCCCTCTCAGTAGTAGAGGAGGCCCGTGCTCAGCAGTGGGCAAGTATATAATACGGGCTGATATTATTGTATGTATATGGCCGTGGTGTCATTGCCCTGGCGCTTATCGCTTTTGAGATATATTATTATGTTCATTGATAATAGATGCACATGAAATGGAGCGCCCACAAATGCGACACAGCGCGCAATAAAAGGACATTCACACTATTATGTGTCATTATGATTATTTTATAGGTGAACGGCAAATGACCCCACAGCACCTGATGGTAAATGGAGTGGGTCCAATAGAATGTCGACTGACGAGAGTGATTACCCCTCGGCAGTCGACACAATTATGCCAGCCTGTTGGACCCGATATAAACAGGGTGATCCCGGAACGTGACATACTTACGTGGGCCACTATGGCGTACTTTAACACCTTGTGTATGGTGGTCGCTATTGGG
>NW_023593874.1:0-18929 GCF_014839805.1 Manduca sexta
TTCGGGCGATCGGTTTAATAATTGTTATAAGTGCTTTAATCGCGTTATTTATACGAATCAGAATCGTACGATCGATCCCAATTAAGGCAATGTTTAATTTTGATTATTTAAAAACGCTATAATCAAATAAAGCAGCGTTCTACTTTCATATAATGCAATATTTTATATAAGGTTATAAAAACAATATCATAATATAGCGACGTTAGGAATACATTTTGAGTCTTCATATAATATATCTTTAACATAACTTGTTCTTGTTCAATATTCGTACTTAGCACACCGTGTCGAAAATTTTTAATTATTATTATTATTTATTATTTATATACGCTAGCTTATCAAGTACCTAATTTCGTTGAATTTTATTTTGTCTTTAATTTATTAACAAACTAAAGAAGATAATGAATTTCTATTTACTATAAGTACTTGAATAAGCAAGTAAGATAAGCAATAGTGATGAAATCCTGTGGCATGCACTTAGTGGCGAAGTGTGAAATTTTTAAAAAAAGTAACCTTATGCATAAAAATGCCTTAGTTAATATATCGTGGCCACTTTCACAGAAAATAAAAACTAAGACAAACATAAATAAACCTAAAGGGAAGCCGGTAGGAATCGGGTTGTTTGGATGATTCGCCACTCGCATGCAGTTCTTTCTACAACTTCATCATTAATATTCAAAGTACAATTCTCATGCACATGTATTTTGTACATTAACTGTTTGAAGTTACGACACTAGGGACTGACTAAAATAAATCTTTATCGGCAGCTGATTTGTTATCCTTTTTAATTATAAACTATTTTCAATCACTGTATGCCAAGTTACTTCTTATCTCTATTCTTATAAATACATGGAAAAGTCGGTGAAAATGTTTGGATGGTTGTATGATGTTTGCTAAAACTAAACGCGCAAACAGCTAAACGAGTTTGTATGAAATTTCGGCACACGGGCGGGCGAATTCGCACGCAACACTTAATTTTAAATAAACACAATGAAAATACTGATATGTAACAATAACACTAGGTAGTCCGTAAACTGACTTTATAAATGTTTGTACGTAACAGGAGAAATAAAAACAACCAGAACTATCTAGAAAAAACAAAATAAATTTGTATAAAGAAGTAGCAATTGATGTGTAATCTAAAGCTCGATAAGTCAGTCTCGATGTTTACAACGCAAAGGTTGTAATCGACATTCCTAAAGGTAGTTAAGTACTAGTGTGATATTTACGCAACGTTCGCCGCTTTATATCCACATTAGAATCGCCTTATATCGCCTTATCACGCGTTTAATAAGACCGTCTTTCTGTTATAAAGACTGATACGATAGGTTTGTAGTTGTGATAACATCTTGGTGTGATTCTCTCTTAAATAGTTCACATGTGTATATACATGATGTCGATATTTTAGACCCACGCACGGTTTTCGAATGATTATGGATATCGATAATCGATACACGTACTTTTTTATATGTTTTAAAGTACAATCGTTTTCGTGTAATAAATTATGTCGATAGGTTTTAATCGTTAAACCGTTTTTAATAAACGATCTCAATCCTAATCTTCGATCTAATCCCAAGAATAAACTAAGCAAAACGTCATTGGTAAGCTTAGCAGTAAACCTTTGTTATTTGTCAATTTTCTCGAATGATTGAAAACGAATGGGGCCCTTTATTGGAAACGGCGCTTGGTCAACTCATTGAACAAAACATGAATTGAATCCATGAGGCATCGGAATGTTTGCCGGCAAACATGACAGCTACATGACATTTACGTGTGTCACGGCAATATAACCTTATATACTACATAATAAGGTGACACGCGTAATGTCATGTAGCTGTCATATTTGCCGGCAAACATTCCGATGCTTTAAGTTATCGTGCAAGGACATAAGTATTCGTAGATGCGAATATTTAGTAATCTGGTATTATAAGGTAATACTTGTTTGTGTACTATTTAAGACAGAAACTATAGTATTAAGGTAAGGGTAGATGAGATGCCTTAAAGATGGAGATGGCCTTGATATTTGCATGTGTCTTGTATTTATTATAGAGAGGAGATTTAAAGTTTATCGACAGTTGAAATTGTGCTATAAACGGCTTACGACATAAAAATAGAACCTTTATTAATGAAAGTCCAATGACTATGTTTATGAAGATATTTATTATATCATGTGGTTGACCTAAATATGTAAACCATGTTTTACAGACAGTAATTAATTAACATATTTTTAATTATATGTTATGAATTCAACACTTTAACTTAAAAGCCGTATCTAATTATGTAATAATTATCTTTATTACCCAGAGGCTCAACACAATATCGACTGAAATAAACTTACAATGTCCGCTTCATTCTAACGATCGTTTTAAATAAACGATCCCAATTTTAATCCTCGATCCAATCCGTAGCGTAGCTTGCCATCGAGGAGCCCTATATCTATATTTGTTGGGGGTTCTTCAGGACAGTGCGAACTTTTAGACGGCCGCTTAGTTTAATGCTATGGGTCAAGAGGGGCCCCAAAGCTCGGGGGCCCGTATCACTGATTGGTTGATACAGCGGTAGCTACACCCTGGATCCGATCTCGAAAATAAATCTATCAAAATAAGTCATCTTAAAATTACAAGTATGTCAAGCTTCTATGATTAGTTTCATTTTCGCCATGAAGCGAAAAAAGGCGATTGGGATCTTTTGTAGAAAACGGCTGTGAATGAAGTTTACCATTATAACCTTACAATGTAGTAGATTGCGTAGTCTTTTATATTTTTGGTATTAATATTATCATCAAATATTTGGACGTATAATCAATTACAACACAATTAACTTAAAATTAATTTATCTGACATGACCAATATTCTTTTTCGTAGACTTATAGAACATTGTATATTTAGTGTAATTTGAATAACTGTAATCTGATTAGTAGTGAATGGATAATATTTAACATTTCAATATAACATTCAGTACATAACATAAATTTCAGAATTAAAATTGCACATAAACTGCTATTAGCAAAATATTGAGGAAATTGCATAGATACTTACTAACAAAATAAGCAAATTATATTTTATCAATGAAAGTTTCTGACTTTGCATTGTTTACTCACACTAGGTATAATATTGGTCCGCTTAAATTACGAATTACTTAAGAAAATATTTATGGTCATGTCAGAGTATAAAACAAAATAATTGTCTATTAAATCTAAACTATTAACTGACATAGTAAAATGTATTCGCTTGTTCATTACACTAAATATTTAAATACCACGCCATATTGCGTAATGATGAGCGAGTGAATGAAGTTACTGAATGAATGATATCTCATTATGTTCAACTTTTTTGGAGTCGGAATTTTTCGTTTACTTTGATTCTTGTTTGATGTTTGATAGAAACTTCTTTTATGATGTTTGTAGGGAAGCAAAACATCGGTATCCTTTTAAACTTAACGAATCATAACAATGCAATAGAATTATATTAATAAATAAATAATTTTGTGTTTATTAATTTAAAATTCATGTAACTACTACTAGGTTAGTATGTACATAAAAGCAAATATCACCGGTTGATTATGTCTATCCAAGTTTTCTTTGCAGTGATTTATAAATACTTACTGAAAAATAATATGATGTATGTTTAACTTTATATGGTTTGTACTTTTTTGGTATGTTAGCTGTGAAAATATTTTTATTTGATATGATTATGTAAGTATTGTATTTAATTATAAATTATATTAATCTTTCTTTACAAACTATTTGAACCAAAAATTGTATTCGTGCGTATTAAAATAACATATTGGATGGATTTTCAATTGTAATTTAAATGCACTTATATTTAAATCTTAATGACATTCAAATATTGCTAAAAACAAATCTTATATCATCTTATGCCATTTTTTACTTACTTGTGTTAAAATCTTAATTTCAATATATTATTAACTGATAAATTGCTTCTTTAATACAAATAACCAATTTATCTTCCAAATTGTGCATTTTTATTAAAAATGTAAAGACTGTGTAAATCGCTACCATATACTACAAAATTTAATTATTTTGATCACGATTAGATTTCAAGTAAAATATATCGATAGTGTGAAATTCTAATTACTCGTTTTGGTCCTCAATCATCCGAGTCTGATTAACGACACAACTTGTAACGCAAAAAATATCAAAGTGTTTTGAGTTTCTCCCTAGAAGTTTTGAATATACTTTTTGTCTTTATTATTTATTTCATGGTTAAAATATTTTGTAGTTTATGGTGGCGATTTTAGAATGTAACTTATATAAGTTCCCTTATATTGTGTGTACATAAATATAATTTGTGAAGCGTGTAGTTTTAATTTGCTGACTCGGTTGTTGATCGTATTGTAGTTTAATTACAATTATTATCTATTTTGAGATGTTTGTATTTTTGTAAATATAGCTTAAATAAAGTTCCTGATTTATTATAAATTGCGTTTGGTTTTTTATTTCTTAGCTACTAATACCTTTATTTTCAATAAACGATCCCAATCCTTATTTTCAATCTATTTCAAAAATGGATCAATCAGAACCTAGATTTTTGACATGTTTACAAATGAGTTATTTTGATTGGTTCATTCTCGGTATCAGATTGAAAATTGAGATTGTGATCCGTTATTGAAAACGGCTGTTAGAGAGCATCGAAAGAACTTATTTTTATACTCTTATCTACTTAGGAGGTGTTGATATAAATATAATTGTTTAATTAATATACGCAATGAATAAAGGTCTTGACCAAAAACACAAAATTTTTCTTACATTATTTATTAAACTTAAGTAAATTGTTTTTTAGATTAAAACATAATTATTACATTATTTATAAATGAGATTACAATATTTCGAAGTAAACACACCATTTCCAAAGAACTTAACTTTTGAAGACAAGTAGTGATGTAAAAGAAGTGTAAGATCTTAAAAATGTATATAGAAATTATTCCAAAAGAATAAAAGCTGTGAAATACAAGTGAACATTTACTGAAATATTTCCTGTTACATTATATTTCTGACTCCTGAGTACTCTTTTTGATAAAAAAGTATATACACTTAGTTCGTCAGTATTCAAATATTAGTTTGCACATTTGATATAAATACTGGGTATCTAATGAGCTATCCGGTACATTATACTATTCGACGAGACAAAATATTGAACTGCGAGAATTTCGTAAAAAGGCCTACCTATATTTAGTTTATTTTTATCTTAGTAATCTCAGTATATATACAAATATCTTCATATCATTCTAAATATAAATCCTTTTTAATTTAATAAATTAGACATACTAATATATTTAGTTGAACGCCTTCTACCATTCCAGTTCTCCAGGAATATATTTGTCTATAAGAGATTCATAGTACGGCCAAAGCGTCTCGATGTCGGGGATGGCCGCGCTCTTCGTGTATAGATCATATTTGCTGAAAAATAAGGGCGATTTTAATGAGGATTGTACTCACACATAGGTCGTTTATCTGATATTGAGCAGAAAAACCTAATATACTTAATTTTGACCGATCCGGGACATTAAAGCGGTGTTCACATCAAAATACACGTCCAACATTAAAAAAATGCTCTTAACTCGTGTCTAGAAACTGTATCCAATTGGAAAAATAATATAAATATGTTTTTAGTAATCTAAACTTCCTGAATAGACATTGCAATTTTGTGAGGGCGCATGTCGTTAGGCATACATTTTCATTAGTAAATGTCTCCAAGATTCTACTCACTTGAACTCAAGGACATGTTTCATGATCTCGTTGTCTCCATCGACCAGGAGGTGTTTGTAGTCGCCGCCGGCGTGCCACGGGTAGAATGAATGATATCTGCATATAAAAATAAAAAATATAAGCTGCGTTCTGTTTCGCATTCAATGGTATAAATACTAGCTAATTTATGCTTATCTTCTATGAAAGAGCAAATACGAATTACATATAAATAATTGAAATTAAACTGTCTTTCGGGTTTTATCGTTGTTTTTATGTTATTATTATTTTCTTCCGACGTTTAGAACACTTCGCAGCCTTCATGGTCACGGGGGGACTGAGGTGTTGGTCGTCCGAAGACCATGTTCGTCCATCCGTGAATTATTGGGAGTAAATAATAATATAAAAAACCGCTATAAAGTCTGTGAAATAGTTTTAATTCAATGTCTAACATCCACGTAAACATAAGAAATCATTATACATATAAATAGGTCTTTTTGTGTAGAGCACGTGGGAGTACGCAGTGCCTCCAAAGGAAATTTCAAAAATATCGAAATATTTGCCTTTAAAAGTACAGGAAGGGACACGGCTACAAAATATTATGGATTTGCAACTTTCTAGAATGAGCGTGCCTCCAAAATGGAAGTGACAAAAAAAGCCTGCATATAAATAACTTACGCTTAAGTTAGCAGCATAATCGAAAACCAATAGATCTCGTTTGTCATACTTCAACTAAATAATTTAGACATATTTTACGAGTGAGATATAAAATTTAATGAAAAAAAAAAATCTTGGACTACAAAAAAAATTATTGCCGTTGTTGTCTCTCACCTAATCATATAAAGTCCTTTTTGTGGAAATTTGGATTTATTATGCATCAATACTCTGTAGAGGTATTCGTCGTGTCCCCAAGACATCATCAAGTTCTCGAGACCGCATTTCGGCTTGTACATTCCGCAATCAGTGCTGAAATTAAAACAAACACAGTAAATATTAAGGCAAATCATTACCCTATAAAATCGGTGATAATACTGTTCTACTGACATGACAAAGATTCAAAATTGGTTTGTATTATTTCCGTAACTATTAAACGATTTTTGAAAATCTTTCACTGATAAGAAGCAAGTAGATATGTCATGATAAATGAAATATTTTATTTTAATTTCTTTACCTTTGTGTCAGTAAACGCTAACAAAATATTGAAGATAGTCAATTTTTTTTTATTAATTACGTACTTAGTACATTTCGAAGTCTACTTACTTGTATTTAGGGTTGTAAGTATCCGGGTTGGTTTTGAAACTGTCATCGCCATAGACAATGGACTTGCCCCACTTGCAGCCCACCGGGAAGGTGTCACCCACCACGCACCATTGAGGCTCTTCGTAGAACGCCATCACCTGAGGAAAAAACACGTAAATGACATTACTGGAAAAATTATAATATTTTTAAGTTAAATATTAATTCGGAAAAGAATGGGAAAGTAGATAGAAATATTTCAATTTATTATCTCTACTATAGAAATCACGGTGCCGTAGTTGTATTAAGGTTCGACTACAGTACTGAGGTCTCGGGTTCGATCCCCGGGTCGGGAAAAGTGATATTGGGTTTTTCTAGTCAGTATGAGCCCGGATTCTGGAATTTGTGCCCGATATAACAATATGCTCCCCTGCTTTTCCCTATTACATCATGGAACGGAATATACATGGCCCGATAGAATATGGGTACACCAGTTGGGCCTCTGCCTACCCCTTGGGGCATGAATGGCGTGAATGTGAGTGTACTATAAAATATACGTAACGCAATCGACATAAAAATCCCTACAAAAACAATTATATAAAAACCACAATGATAAATTATTTTGCGTTACACAACATTAATTGCTATACTGATAATTTTGTTAAAACATAAACAATCTTAAAATTCAATTGCTACTCAATAACATAACAGTCTAGATACTGAAACTTTTTTAATAAACAAGCAAATTTATATATATAAAAATGAATCCCTATTTCCCTTGGTCACGCCATCACGCGTGAACGGCTGGACCGATTCACTATTTTGTTGTTGTTGTTGTGTTTATTATTGTCTGTAGAAGATTCTTATTAAAGAAAAATTCAAAAAATTGCGCGGTAAATTAGAAAATTTAAGAAAATATTAATTTTATATACTTAACTGTCAATTGTTTGAAATTACTGTCAGCGATTGACAGAATGCGCACGTGCATACATAGTTAAGACAGGACAACGTCTGTCGGGTCAGCTAGTTATACTATAAAAATCACGTTACCTTTCCAAGATCGTGAATGAGTCCAATGAGATGGAACCAGTCATCGTCAGGATGGTCTTCGCGGATCCTCTCGGCAGTCTGGAACGCGTGCACGATGTTCGGAAGGTCTATGTCGGGGTCGGACTCGTCCACCAGGTCGTTGAGTCTGATCAGGGCGTCCTTCACGGTCGATTTAAAATGGTTGAATTTTAACCATTTGTCCATTTTACCTTTAACGTACGAAGAAAATTTAAAAAATAAGTCGCGATAAAATCCGACTAGTTTTTTTTCGATGTTTAATAATCGCCTAAACATAGGAAATGATTAAGCCAAGATTTGCATAGACATTTTAGATAACGGGACTCATTATCTATTGTTTTATAGGTACTAAAATCAAATTATAGTATCAGATTAACTTATTTATTTATATGGAAATACCAAGTTCGTGACAGGAACCTCTCAAACTACTTGCTAAATAGTCATTAATATTTTATTTGTACACTTTATAACAGATAAGTATATAGGCGGAATTAATATTACTTTCTATCCCGGGAACACATAGAGCGAGCCTTTTATCCCAAACACCTTTTTCATGCAAATTAGCGAGCATAAGTTAGTATTTAAAAATTTTAAAAGTGTTATTTTACTCTGCAACGTATTAAGCAAACTAACTACGTCAAAACTATCTTATAAAATTACCCTGCCCCCCTCCCTCTCCTCAAAATATATCGCAAATATTACTCACCTTTAACAAAGTCGACAGTCATATTAGAATGCATGTCGTAGTAGGTCTTCCTCACGCGCTGTTTGATCGGGTCGGTCTCGTCTACGGAGTAGTCCCGGAACGCCTCTAATGGCTTGTCCCCGTACTTCTCCTCCGGCCGCAACAGGAGGGACGGGTCCATCATGGACACGGGGGAGTCCTGTAAGCCAGTACTTTTCAGATTTTTGGAAACTAATACCCTTGTATGTAAACAAATGTGGAATCCCCAACCCGTACTACCTACACTATTTACGTCTCAAAAATTGCAGTTCGACATAAAATTAAAACAAACAGATACTGCGTGAATTTTATATCTTAGGTAGATTATACTTTCGGTAAAGCTCGCTTTGTGTTTTCCTCTACTATGCGCTCGAACCCTTTAAACAAACCTTCGCGACTCGTCCAGGGCTCCCTACATTTCGAAAAATATTAAACAATCATAACCATAGTATGCTGGAAATTAGAATTCGCATCGGTAGAGTTTAATATACCTATGTATAACAACCTAGCTTTTGTTCACGACTCTGCCTGTGGGCAGATTAGTGCAACAGTCGAAAAGTGAATATCAGGAACTTCCAGGAAAATATCGTTAGACAAACAAACATACTTAAATTGTCTCGGAATGGATTCTGAACTTGCTATATCTTCTTTTAAAACCCCAAAAATCTTAAAAATTTATTAACTTTCATAATAATAAATCATACGAAATAGTCTAAAGAAAAACTACAAAAATTAAACATCTCAATTAAGGTAGATAAGTATGTCAAAAATTATCATATTGTAATAAACAGCTACTATTATATAATTATGTAATATTTAATATTTCAATAGAAACCTATTTTTAAATATTTTTTCATGATAGAATAACATCGTAAAAACTATGCCAAAAGTTAGTTAATTCAAGTGTGATATTGATATAGCATGAGACACTTCAAGCGAACCACAAACAATCGTCTACCACAAGGGAATATCATAATAGGTACATTTGGGCCCAAAAGAAACAGTTTATAGAGCTATATTAGGATCTAAGATACCATCTTTCATTGATGAATTTAAACAACTAAGTATCACATTTGTGCGCCCCTAGTACTTTTGCAAACACTTTCAGGAGTAAAGGTTAATGATTAAGATTGTAGTTATTGTGATATGACGTAGCAGATAATCTAGGAATGTTGATAGATGGCTAGGTCACGTTTTATAAAAACATTACGAGGACATTGATCACAAATACTGAAACGTGACCAAAACAATTAGAGAAAAACATAAATACTGAAATACAATAAGTGCAGTGAAAACTTACAAGCTGGTAGGCATAGACATGAATATATAAAACATATAATTGAGCAGTTTTACTTGACAGGATATTTAAAAACGAATAAAATGGAAATTGACTCGTCTACTAGTACTATGTATGTTAGTTACAAGCCAGGCATAAAGGGTGTTTTCAGGGGAAAATACACGGAAACATATTACAATAGAAAACCCTTAATACAAGTACTGAGGGTCTACTCCGAAAAACGAACGTCGAAACGTCAGTCCGAAACGAAGAAACGACGAACTTCGGATTTAACTCTACTACCAAATTACTTCGGATCCGTCACAGTTCTGTAGCTTACCTTAGTGGTAGGATCAATATTCCGTATATTTTTTTTTGGAGAAAGCAGTGGAACTTCATTCTCGCAGATGGTTTTAAAAAGGGATGGTATAAGTTCTTACAAATTCCATGTCTTAAATATTGCGATGAACCGATCGGATCCGTCGTCGAATCCGTCATCGGATCCGTAACACTTCGTAGTACCAAAATGTGCGATTCGTCATCCGAAACTACGGATTTCGTTTTTCGAAGTAGACCCTCTGTTTTTTTTAATTTTCTCTTAGAAGACAAACAAGATCGATGATATTAAAGTTTTCCTATCATTGTTAAGAGATTATTTAAAAAAACACTACAAAAAATATATTAGACGAAGGCTTTTTAATAAATTGCGCTAAAACTTGAAGTTATTTTCAAATACTAGTCTCACCTACTAATACATCGAGCGAATTCTATGTAGTAAGGTTTTACGAAATGATTCGGGACCTAAAGTATTGTAAACTTGCCGATTAAAAATCTAAATGCTGACATTAGACCTGCTAATATTTAGATTACTAAAATGGATGTTATGCATGGTTATATTTAAAATAAAGTAATGATATTGCGTATACGTTACACTAAAAAATCAAACCAAATCGTATATTTTGGGATGCCTAATTCTTTAAAATTTGAATTTAACAGCAAATTTTTTATATTTGTACAATAGACATAAATATTACCCATTTTAATTTGAATATATACAGTAGAAAAAAAATATGTCGCGACGAAACAATCGCAATAAAACCGATTTTAAAGTTTTTGTTTTTTAAGTCTGCGCTCTTAATCAATTTTAGATTGCAAAAATATTGCCAAAATACACGAAAAACTTACGCGTTTGATCTTCATGTTTTGTTCGTGCAACGTCTCAGCATCAACTGCTGGACTCGCCTCCGCTCATCATCTTTAAAGGCAATGGATAATTGTGATGTATGTCCAGAGGTTATCGCCGCTGATAACTTTGGCAAATATCGTACGAAAGATCATACGTCTAATAAATATGACGATTAATTGAAAAGGCGCGATAAATTTTGCGTATTTTTTGATCATCTGAAATATGCCCACATATTTTGTGATGTGTAATGTATCATATCAGTTTGGGAATTGACGTAAACGAATTACACAGGGTATAAAAATTGAGCTGCTATAACATACTTACAGCTTCGGGAGATGTGTTGTTCTGAAATTTTGTGCTTTATTTTGGACAGTTCCTAGAAAAATTGCGGATATAAATTAGAATTATGAATATGCATTGAAACTGGGCGGTCTGATGTAATGCGGTTTTGTGAAAGGTGATCTGAGTTTAGATGAAATGTGTGTAAAATTTAATCCAAAACATTTGAACGGATCGTGAGTTAAATCGTAATAAACACCCAATCATCCAAAAAACTTCATAAACTTCATTTATGTAGTTGAATTATGTTATGTTTATATTTCACGGACAAATCGTTACATATCCCTGGCACTTATATGGTCTTCGATATATATAGCTATATTATTGTTATTAAAGGATTGTTATCTATATTTAGAATCGTATGTAGTTCAGCAATCATGAATGAGATGGGCTCATTGTGATGGCCAAGAATGACTGATTGAATTAGTTTTATTTCGCGTATAACTTTAATATGCATATTTAACCTTTTTAAAATTACGACTTCATGTAAGACGGCTTCAACAATATTTATTGTCATAAGCTGATAAAGCCAATTCTACCCTCTAAAATCAAAACCGCAGGTAAATGGCTCTGTTTTCTAAGTATAACATAATAGCAGATGTTTATATGTATATGAAACAACATTTTCTAATATCAATAACAATTTATTAAGACAGGTTAATTTACAATAGATTTTATAAATAATAATACATCATTTTTCATTACAGGTTAATGAGTAATTTACAAATAAGCAATGGTAGTCGTCGATAATTATTTACATATTCTATAGTTGGTAATTATTTGATATTAAACTTGTATTAGTTATAATTTAATATATTAAAATTTTTACAATACTTACTTGTTCAATGTTCATCTTATCAAGAACATTCCAGATTCAGTAAATAAATACATGAATAAACTATTCTAAGATTGTACAAAATGTTATCAAAAGCCTTCAGTTTCGCAAAAACATTAATATAAGTAGTATGTTTTTAAAGCTGTCTAACTGACTTCATTTGCCATCACAACACAATAAAAAAGTAAAATTTGTTGGATTTTTTTATCGCTGTTAGGCGAGGCCGCGGGCCCGTTTAAAACTCGCAGACTCCTGGGATGTATTTGTCGATCAGTTTCTCGTAGTACGGCCACAACGCTTCTATGTCCGGTACCTTTTCGCTCTTTGTGTACAGGTCATATTTGCTGTTAAAAATATAGTAATTATTAATAAATATTATAAAGGTGAAATTTAGAATAAGGATTTTGTGTTAAAATCTCCATTATTGCATTAGGTTT
Source organism: Manduca sexta (assembly GCF_014839805.1). Lineage (NCBI taxonomy): Eukaryota > Metazoa > Arthropoda > Insecta > Lepidoptera > Sphingidae > Manduca > Manduca sexta. The sequence continues at coordinate 12,803 of NW_023593874.1, forward strand.
TGAGTCTGTCTAAAATATTTCGAAATTATCTGTTGATTAACATCGCAACATGAATAAAACACACACGATTTTTGACACAAATATCTCCAGTTCACAGAAACATGACAGTAATCAACATCATTTTCAATTTTCAACACTTACTCTATTATGGCTGTACCGAAGTCATCATATTATGAATGAATTGGATACTTACTTGAATTCAAGCACCCATTTGAGGATTTGCTCGTCCTTCTCGTTAGTGAGGTGACGGTAATCGCCTCCCGCGTGCCAGGGGTAGCAAGAGTGATACCTAAACAAAGTGAAAATTACTAACAAAGCTAAAGACTGAATTAAGAATTTCCAACTTTTTTTTACATTTAGCTTTCTTATTATAGTGACTGCAAAAAGAACGGTTCTTAACAAAATCCATTGTCCATATCTTTGGTATTTTATAATACATATAGTGATATGTTGTAATTAAATCAATAGGCTCGCCCCCTATCACATCATGGGACGGAACATACTTGGCGAAAAGTGGGTGCCCTAGTTGCGCCTCTGCATACCCCTTCGGGGGATAAATGCGTGATGTTATGTATGTATGTATGTAAATCAAAGGGTCTTTTATAATTTTTTACAAAACAATGTTATTAAGATGTAAAAATCAGGTGGGCCTTTAAGGATTCCCCTACCTTATAAATATTACGGAAAGACGTAAGAATTTATTGTAACTGTCGTTTTAGAGTTCCAATATCAATGCAACAATAAAATGTCACTATCACGATAATTGAACTATTATAAAGTTAATAGGTGCAGATGGTAAAAGTTGTCGGACGCAATAATCTGTCGCAAGTTGCGACCTAGAGATTCTAAATATGAAACTATAGTTAGGAATTGCAATGAACTAAAATTACACTTTATTGATATACACATCGTTTGCAAAAATATTTCTCTAATTATAAAGAAAATTTCAATAATATCCGCTCCTAAAATAGTGGTTTCTAGATTTAAAAATTACTTTGAAACATACGGTTATGAAAATAATCAAGAAAGTAGTACTTCATTTTATAAGTATGTTGCGAACTTTACCTTATCATGTAAAGTCCTTTCTCTGGGATCTTGGCTTTGTTGTGCAGCAGAAATTGGTACAGATACTCATCGTGGCCCCAAGACATGAGGACATTGTCCAAACCGCAGTGAGGCTCGTACATTCCGTATTTAGTGCTAAATAAAAATAAATCATAAAAGCGTCTTTATGAAATTTGCAAACGATACTAGAAAACATAGTCAAAATATTTAAAAAAGGAAGAGGTGTTTCGAAGTTTTAAAGATAGATAGAAAATACTTATTGATATGGCTGTGGTTCATTTTTATGATTTACTCTACAAACTAAATGTAAACTTAGAATATCTTTTAAACTATGCTAATAAATCAAGCATAATTCAACCCACAGGAATTTGTGGACTCTACATCGAATGCTTTCGTAGTGCGTGGCACCTGATAACAGATGTTAATTACATTATCATTTTCACCACGTCTATATAAATGATTTCACTCGCATTATCTTCAAACTTTTCACGGTAACAAAATTGTCATCTTTCTTTAGCATGTTACATTAAAAAAAAAATACAAAGAAACCTACTTGTACTTGGGGTTGTAGGTATCAGGGTTGTCTTTGAAACTCTCCGGACCATAGACGATAGAGTCCGCCCATTTGCAGCCCACAGGGAAAGTATCTCCTACTACACACCATTGCGGCTCGTTGTAGAATGCCATCACCTGTTAAGAAACATATTTTTTTCGTAACAGAGTGATAAGTTCAACCAGACATAAAAATCCACAGAAATACCGCGATTATAAAAACTGTGTTCGTACTACTTATAGCAGCATTTTTCAAACTATAAGTCGCAACTCACTGGTGGGTCGCAAGCAAAGTTTCCCTGAGCCCTGACAAAGAGGACGATGGGAAAGATAGGAAATAAATAAACCCTTCTTACTGCAACATCATTACTACAATTATTCGTACAGTCCGTCATTAATAAAGTTATATTCTCTTCGTGATACACGAGAGTCGCGGTCTTGTCGTTTAGAACCGCTGTTATATTCAGGTAAAGACTCGGTAAAAATGCTAGCTTCATCTATTCCAAGCAAAAACAAGTCCTAAGATTCAATGGAAAGAATACTCAGAACCAAGGCCAGTGGAAGTAACTGCGTAATATTGAAGTCGTAAAGTAATGCTGAACATCACATTTCATCTATTATAATTTATATCTGATCACCCGTTTTGCTATGAGCATTGCGTGTATTTTCTGCACGTTTTTAGCGTATACATTTGTACCTACTTAAAAGAAAACTGCCAACAGATTCCTGTTTTAGTTAAGTATGGAAAGCATAACAAGAAGATTATTATCTTTTAGCAACATTATATATAATGGTTTTATCTACAAACATCGCTAGAGGCAGTAAAATATATACTATTTACCTTATACTTAACTCTCTGTTGGGATGTTTTATCTGTTTTTCATAATAAATATGAAGTTATATCTTTTTATTAAATAATACGCACGTGGAAAAAATAACAGGGTCAAAAAGTTATCAACTGTAATAAAAATAATCAGCGCTGTTTACTAAAATATAATCATTAACAAATTTGATTGTATGTAGAGGAATATTATAACAATTTTATTTGCATTCTAGAATTCGATAATTTAAGCTTGGATTTAGGCGATGTAAATATACTAAAAACCTATTGTAGGTATTGTCGTCGAGATTCTGCTTAAATAGTGTACAGTTATTAAATTAATTGGCAAGCAAGTTTACCACATCATTGACATGAATATAAAATTCAGAAGCTACTTATTGCCTGTGATTGCTGCGACTACCGACAATAGTCCTAGCGATACGATTTGACTGTCAATTCGATCTAAATATTGACAATTAATTTCGGTATAATGGCTTCGTTGGGACATCAATATTGGTAACTCATACTAAAACTATAAGCCTAGGAGAAGCATAGGTTGTAAGCTGACAAAACTTTGTACATTCATTAAAGTTTGTAAATACCTTGCCCAAATCATGAATGAGTCCGGTGAGTTGGAACCAGTCATCGTTAGGGTGGTCTTCTCGGATCCTCTCGGCGGTCTGGAAGGCGTGCACGATGTTGGGAAGATCAGTGTCGGGGTCGGACTCATCCACCAGCTCGTTCAATTTGATCAGTGCTTCCTTGATCGTGGCTTTGAAGTGGTTGAACTTTAACCACTTTTCGCGTTTTTCTACGAGTAGATCGCAAAATTAGGTTTTTTTTAAATGATGAAGCCGTTATTTATGCACAATGTGTAGTTATTTGGAGCAACATACTTATATTTATGTATTTTTATTGTTATTTAAAACCATGCAGGTAATACGGGGAATATGCACTAAAGAGCTGTAATCTATATGAAAAAAATATAGCAATAGCTCTTCTTCTTCTATTTTGATTACTGGCGACAAGCTTGATTATGAAGCTAAATAGAAATGGTTAGAGATATTGTAACTTACGCTTGACAAAGTCGACGGTGACATTGGTGTGCATGTCATAGTAAGTTCTGCGCACGCGCTCCTTGATAGGGTCCTTGTCATCAACACTGTAGTCACGGAACGCGTTAATGGGTTTGTCGTTGAACGTGGGCTCAGGACGCAACAATTGGGATGGGTCGATCATCGACACCGGAGATTTCTGAAAAAATAAACAGAATGTATATTCAAACAAATAATAATTCGAAAGATATACTTATGTAAAATATTGCGCTCATAAGAAAAAGGTTCATAATAAAAAACGGCACGGTATAATAATACTGATCGATATACCACCCCAAATGTTTATACCTGTCTGAAGTATACCATGTAGAGATTATAGAGCACCAATTAACACAAACATATTACAGCAAATAAATGTTTATTCATAAATATCGTTAAAACTCAGTTAAGATTTACTCTGTCGATGGTAGTCTAGAATACAGGCTATGCCTAGTTTAGGTACCCTTGGAAATTCTAGCATTAAGGATCTCATAGTTTTATATTAATTTATTTTATGTAGAATTAGGTCTCTGTAAGTCTGTTTTTTCAATTATGTACCAGTGGCAAACCCGGTTCTTGCCGGTTTCTGTTTCGTAATTTATCTAAAATTATCATTAGAATGATTTGTAGACCCCATTTATACATATTATTAGTACTTATATGTTTCGACTTCCCTTTCGAAAAATTTCACCCTTCGCCACTATTATGTACTATTTTGTTCTATTTAAATTCATTCATTCATACATGAATTAATTATTAACCGTTTACAATAAAGGATCTTAATTTTCAATCTGATCCGGAGAATGAACCAATCAAAATACATATCTCATTTGTAAGCATGTCAAAAAACCTTTGTTATGATTGGTAAATTTTTGAGTAGATCGAAAAAAGCTATTTGGATTGTTTATTAAAAATGGCGGTAAATAATGTTGTCAAAAGACGAGGTGCGACGAGAAAAAACTCGATGAGGTTCGTTGTGCATAGAGCAACAGTTCATGATATGGTTTCGGGTCTCATCAGGCTTTTGTTGTTTCATGATGGCAACGTGTTGGCGTTCTTTGTTGGCATATTTGGCTAACACAATTTACACGTAAAATTTTAAATACCTCTCCACTCGCTGCATTTATTTAATAGAGAACACCTTTTTAAAAAAGAACTTTTATATTTTAATATTAGTAGGTAAATATTAGTACAATTATTGTTGTCAGCGCGGCATATACGAACAAATAAATATTTACTCACCACGTCAGTCGCCATTTTTCGCAATGCAAGACGCTGGTTCTTGTGAGTATCTTAATTTCTATAATAGTTCCTTTCTGTTATCTAGCAGTTATATAGGGGCGTTTAGCACATCTCGAGAGGTTGATATCTAAGATAATGCCGGCTTTAGTTAAGTAAGATAAAACTAACAAATAATGATCTGACGTAATTTAACTGTAAGCGATAATTGTTTTAAACAAACGAATTGTTATTTATATCTAAAGTAGTTAGTAAATACTGCGTAAAATATGATGTATAGGTGTAAAATATGAGGTATGATGTATATCACCACAGCTGTAAATAAGTTTACAACTTGCATGATAGTAAGTGGTTACCATAATTCAACTTGCAACTCAAAATGACTTGCACACTGTGAATCAGTAGAAATATTTTACTCTGTTCTAATGGATCTCTTATTGTAGATTGTTCCTTGAGAAAACCCGTGTAAGAAGCTTACTCCACCATTTCCTTTGACGTTGAAGAAACTTCGTCTTAAATTGCTTAATATTCTTAGTTTAACAAACGGCCAGGGTGCAGTGCCGAGTCGTCAGCGCACTCAAAATATTCAAAACCTTCGACCTGTCGACGTATCCGACACAGACACTTGCCGAAGCAGCTACGTCTCGAAATTACCTGTGTCACGCTAAGCATGAACCACCTATACAAGAGGAGTAATCAAGTGCAAATATTTACCTAAATATATTGTTTAAGTGAAGAGAAAGCACCAAAGCCTAATTGACTTTTAGTTGTGCACTACTCAAAACAAAATAGGGCCCACCACACAGTTTTTTAGAATGTTGGCTAGGAATAACTTAAAAGGTAATTATTAGCGAAAAAAGCATTTGATTACGTAGTTGACATGTTTATACGTCATTAACAATGTTTTGAGGGACAACTTGAGTGTTTTAATCTAATGCCGCCGATTGTTTCCTCAATAGAAGAATGAATGAACGCAATTAGTAGTTTACTTACAATTGTTTTTATTCGAGTAACTTAAAAAACATATTAATAAATTTGATAAGGAACTATAATTTTTTTAACACCTACGTAAACAGATACCTACCCTGGACCTTTTACCTAATATAGGCGAATGCAATTTGCACACTAGCCGATTGAAAGTTCTTTCCAAAAAATCAAAGTGTGTTTCTGGAATGCGAATTAGGCTAGGGGTTTCTTAATCCTTGACTTGTCAACCTATGTGTAGGTATGCCTTCATACAAATCTATTTAACGGTTTATGCGTTTAATTTCATCATTTTACGAATTCTACATACATTTATGAATTACTAGATGCTGCTCGCAGCTACATCCGCGTGAAGAGCTATTCCCGCTACAAA
>NW_023593875.1:0-18918 GCF_014839805.1 Manduca sexta
ATTCTAGAATTAAGGGGATACAAGAGTAAGTGTTTACGGATTTAGAGATTTTTAGAAATATTGATTCTCGAATTTAGAGGATACAAGATAGTGTTTACGGATTTAGAGGTAGCATTAATTGGAGCGGAAATTTTCAGAGATAGAATATATCGTGATTTTGACATGTGAATTTATTGGAACTAGTGGTCGTCCAGTGGTCAAAATTCGACAGTCGAATTCAATATATTACTTGTAACACATATTACACATACATTTGATCTTCCTGCACGCTTCTATATCAACTTTAATTATGCCAAATCCGACACTCGTTCGTCGGCCAATATGCTTAAAAATGGGTACAAAATTTATTCTCATCGTAACTAATTTTGAAAAGAGCTATACCAGAGTTTGTTGCTCATTCTTCTCTGGTGAAAACTGCTTTCCGAACTGGTGGTAGACTAATTGACGCAATCTAAATAATGTATAACTTTTTATAGGATCAAATAAATTATTCCATTTTATTTCGATTTTGCGTATGATGTTGATTTTTCTGGCATATGTACTAGCAAGAACAACAAACTTTAACCCTGCCAGTTCTCGCCTGCAATTATTTGCTGTCTTATAAGATATTTCACTTTAATAATAATTATTGAATAAATAAAATTGTCGAAACTAAAATTCAAACCTTGTCAACAAACCATTCCAAAGTCCAATTGAGTTTTAACTCAATCTAGAACTATTCACTTAAACAATTAATGTTGATTCGATTATTCGATGGACCCGTTGAGACAATCGTCCTGAGGGTGCTAGCTATTATCAGGATCAACAGGATATCGGCCCATCTAAATAGATGTGATGGTTAGGGCGGACAACTGTCTGCTCGAAACCGAAAATTGAGTGTTAGTTTTGTGTTTATTGTGGGATTTGTAGAACGAAACCGAAAATTGAGTGGGTTTTATTTACTGTAAAATTTGTAATACTATTTTTCTAATAAAGATTTTCGTACTGGCTGTCAGCGCAGATTAAGTCATTTACTTTAAAAAATCGATTGACAATAATTTTACATTGAACACAACTCAAGACTTTTAATATTTTATTAATAACATTACGCTACTCTACCGTTCTATAATTAGAAAGAATAAACTTGAACTGCTCTGCATTACTATCAATTGCAACTGGCAATGTGATAAAAAATGTGAAAACAAAATATTGCTTTCATTGCTCTATTGATCTTCAACTTATCAAAATTCAAAATATTATGATAAGATGTTTTATCAGAAGGTGGCCAGTAATTTCGGCAGCGCTACCAATCGTCAGGATGGCCGAGCGGTCTAAGGCGCCAGACTCAAGGTTTCCTTACCTATCTAATAGGTCGAGTTGTTCTGGTCCTCTCTGAGGGCGTGGGTTCGAATCCCACTTCTGACAAAACTTTTTGGTTTTTTATTTTGGGATATTATTAATATGTTTATTTTGATAAATTATATTATTTTTATGCAATATTTATAATAGCTATGATAAAAAAAAATAGAAAATTAATTATCTTCTCTATTAATTTTACTCTTGGCATTTTATTTGTATTACTTACCATATATTTTTATTCTTGATATTTTTATAGCCTACATACTTATGGAAGTTCCTTTACATTAAGAGTGAAAAACATCAAAATCTGTTTAGCCGTGGTTTTAAATAGTCATGATGACGGCTGCTTATTTATGTAGAAGATACCATATTGGCGTCAACTATTTACCAAACAAAGTTAACGACACAATGTACCAAAAATAGCAAAAAAATGACTCGTTAACACCAATTAAAATATTATCTTTTCATCACATAATGAAACGAGATAAAATGGCATTTAGAATAGTCCATAACGGCATAAAGCCGTGTTCTGACATGGTTAATACCGGCATACACGTCAACAGGCTTACCTTTAATGCCGAATAAAAACCGGATCAATTTGATACTCGCTTAAGAACTGGAGTTCAGCGAGTTAATTAAAATGTATTGATTTTGAGCGATGTAAGCGCGAGTATTTGATGTTGGTACGTCGTAGCTGTAGAGTGAATGGAAATAAAGATCATAGGTTCGATACACTATCCATTCAAATCTATTAAGCAGTTTTTGCTTCTAACAAACTTCTTGACTTATTCACTAACTTTCGCAAATACTTAAATTAATACTAAAAATGAAAATACAATACAATTGATAATGAGACTTTTATTTTTTAACTTGTCAATTAATGATGAAGGAGATATTAAAACCCCACCACTAAGAAGGAATTAAGCGCGAACTATAAAGTGAGAATAGTTGGACCTCCGCAGAACCAAACAATTCACGAAGCGATGATCTGGTACACGAGCCGGGATAGTTTGCTACTACTTTTATCTACTCCAATGTAAGGTCAACACCATTTTGTTTATGCTGAATAGCAGAGCACAGTTTGCAAAGGTCGTCTGCATAATTATAGTACTGTGTCTGGTTATGGCACGTTTTTATGTACAGTTTTAAGTTAGATATTAGTTGGTATTATAAGATTTTAAAAATAGAATACTTCGAAAATATTATTTAAATTTAGAATTCTAGTGTGCTTATAATGAGACTAAAAGGACGAGACGACTCCGTGTCGTTTTATTGGTCGGTTAAAACGTTGGTTTTAACCGACCAATAAAACGACACGTGTTGACGTGTCACGCATTGGTATATCTATCAATCAGAAATATCAAAATTAAACATCGACACGGCTCGAGATTTTTGGGATGATGGAAGCAGGGATGTGTTCCAAAACAAATGAATGTCTTGCATTTATAGTTATTAAAGTTAGCGTATAAAAAAAGGCCTGGATGAAACGCTTTCCGCATAAATAAATATAAAAAACATATTTCGCGTTCCTTCGATGCTGAAAGTTAACCCGAATTCGTTCCAAGCGTAACCTTAGACCGAACCCGTAAACCAAGTGAGCCGGTACATTGGACCCCGCGTATTTTATAACAAAATGCACGGTAAAAGGGGAAAATAGGGGATGAAAGTTTTCGGTTGAGACAATCTCGGGTCTAGCTCGATGGATATAAAATAGGCTTTGCTTGTATATTGAGGACTTTCTTTTTTAGTATGAGGTACTCAATGTCTTAGGTCTGTGTGTAAACCAGATTCTAAATCAGGATTTCAACGAAATCCCCATTCTTTTATCTTTGGTAACGTGTTTTAATTCTGGATGAAAATAGGCTCACCCTCTATACGATGAGATTGAAGATAGCGATATGTGTGTGACTACCTCACTACCTTTACATCACCCTATAAAGAAATAATGCTAAACTAGTATTTTAATGTAGGGAATAGTGCTAATAAGTAAAATTTTCTTCTATTTATTTAGTCTCCCATTCCGTCAAATTCTTAATCAAGCTTACCTTAGCGGAGTTTAACAGATGATTCCAACTATTTTTGGACGGTAGCCAAAGCCGAAGTATGTCTGAATTGGCTGTCATTGGTGTTCTAAAGCCGTCTCAACGTTTGCAATACTTAGCTCTTTGGGCTCATTCTATTTCTCTATCAAAAGTGAATTGGCAACTGTGACAATACCACTTTATCTAGTTACTGTCCACGTCTGCAACAATGTTAACATTATTGTTTTAAATAACATTAATTACGGAATATTAAATGATTTATCACCTAAAGATTTAAGAGGACAAAGTATTCGAATTCACTGAGTTTACTATCGGTTTTAGTTGTGTTTAAAAAGTGTGGGATTGCAGAAAAAGCTTCATATTTATAGGCTTTATTAAAAATGCCGGCTTCATTTTATAAGTTATCTCGTTAAGCCTGTGATGTACTAGCGGATCATAAATACTGCGTACACCAAATAGAATGTCGACAATCGAATGTCGTCGACATTTGATTATATCGGTCTGTGTTTCTGAATATACACCAGTTGAAATATCACTCCTCGCTGGTGGTAGGATATATCCACCCGGGCACCGACTACAGTACACAAGGTGTTAAAACCCTCTGTAGTGTCCCGCGTAAGTGTGTCGCGTTCCGGGATCGGTCTGTGTATATCCGGTTCAACAGGCCGGCATAATTATTTGGGCTGTCGAGGGGTAATCATCTCTCGTCAGTCGACATTCTATTGGACCCCACTCCACTCACCATCAGGTGCAGTGAGCTTACTTTGCCGTGCCCGTAAAAGAGCCAATATGTATTTTCACATTATTTTTGATAGTCGCTAGTAACTAGATACAAAATATTAAACAGATGATGGTATAAAAAATTTGCAACTGTAAACAAGATTTCCTTTAACATTCTCATCTCTGTTGTATGAGACCGTCTGTAAATCACCCTTTAATATGGTTAAACTTGTATTATTTCGCATCTGAGTACGCGATGAGCCGAGAGCGGGTCGATTTCGTTAATTGTAAAAACTTTTGATAATCAAATATGTTTCAGATTCGTTGACCTAGTTGGATCTTGGAGTCTTCTTGATATTCATTTCTTGATTTCTTAAATTTAATTGAATGAATGTTTGCTATTATAATAGGGTACGGGGGATGAAACGTTAATATTTTCAAAGCAAAGTGTGAAGATCATAAAGAGAGAGAGAGAGAGAGAGAGTGCGGAGATCATAAAAAACCGTGTATCAGAGTTCTTCAAACTAAATACAAAGATTTATAGGCATTAGCTGACAATCTAAGATATGATAAAGAAAAAATTAGTAATCAAACTCTACAAAAACCTACAGTGGGCTGTTACTTCACATCCGTTTTTTAGAGCACTACTTGAGTAGTGACTCGGTGGCAGAGTTATCCTGCATACGCGAAGCAGTGCTCGGAGGTCCTGGGTTCGAATCCCGGGTCGGGAAAAGTGATATTTTGGTTTTTCTGCTTAGTATCAGCTAGGAGTCTGGAATTAGTGCCTGATATGGCAATAGGCTCGCCCTCTATCAGATCATGGGACGGAACACACTTGGCAAAAAGTGGGTGCTTTGATTGCGCCTCTGATATCCCTTTGGGTATAAATACGTGATGTCTGTTTGATTTTGTATATTCGAGCAAAGAAAAACAAAAATTGTCGTCAGCCAAAAATCAAATCTGAGACCTGCCCGATTTCAGTCTTACTTTCCCAATCAATGAGCTGACAATATACAACTCTTCTAATCAATCGAATATGCTTAAATATTTACAATTACGGTATTGATACAAAATTTCGGCAGAACGTTACCAACACCACAAATAAATCACGACGTTGGAACAAAGAAAGTGGGGGCTACGGTGGAATTAAATTTTAAACTGGGTGTTGGTATCCCCCTGTCTCCCCAGCCTGTTCTAAATACAAACATGTTTATGTCAGCGATGTTTGGTGACATCAATTTAACTCCAGCATTGAGTAACGTTGCCTGCTTGGTGTTATGGCAGTGTGCATGGGAAGTGGATTGAAAGGTTCTGAGTACTAATGCCAGGACGGGCAATATTTTATTGTCTTTAAAAACACTTGCCTAAAGGCTGGATTCTTTAGAGGGGGCTAGGTCAGATCATGAAAACTTTAGGAAATTAATTTTTCGACATGTTTGAAAAAATGTGGTAGAGCACGACTACGATGCTGAAGTCTTGGTTGGGTTCGAGTCCCGGGTCGGGCCAAAAAAATATTTGTGACAGAGTTTTTCCATTTTAAAAATTACTCAGTCACAAGCTGGAGTCAGGAATTTGACAGTGTGATACCGCCCGCGCCTCGGAAACCTGGTCCGTGTCCCTCATTTCGGTCGTATCGGATTGGCGTCTCACCAGACTGTGAGAGTAAAAAAACAGTAATGGCATTTGTATATTGCACACACACTTGTGCACTATAATATCTCCTACGTATTTGGTTGATCTCCGCCGAGATTGGCCGCCGTGGCTGAAATTCGGCTATTAAGAAATCCATTAATTAGAATAGATGAAATTTAAATGTATAATCATGCTTATTATTCAGAATACGGATATATTCACAAGATGATACTTCAATACAGGATTTCGGATAATATAAAATCTTTCTATGCCAAACATCACCGTTGGCTTTTGTATTCTTTGCATTTCTGCCTACCTTTTGTATCAGGTGTGATGTTATGTAAGTCAAATAGTTGCCAGTTATAATTAGTGTTGGATTGATCGGTTAGCGACCCAACTAAAATTATATAGTTAGGAACGTAATGTGTGCGACAGAGTAATTATTGAAAATTGGTTAATGTGTTATAATGGCCATGGTTAATATTAATCCAATGGTTAACGTAATGTCTAACTGGTTTACCAATAACGTTCATTTGTATTCTAATCTTTTGGCTTTATTTGTCTATGCTAATACTAAAGCTAAAATGTTTGATTTTTTTTTACTAATCTCATTTCGAAAATTGTTTCACATTTTTACACCTGAAGGGGTAGGCAGAGATACAAGCAAAGCATCAACTTTTCGCCGTATATTTCGTCGCATAATATGATAGCGACCTTAATGTCAATTCAGCATTAATTCCAAACTGGCTGATACTAAGCCAGAAAACATCATTTTGCCCGACCCAGGATTCAAACCCGAAACCTCATGATCAATAGTCTCGCATATGCGACGCAACAATGCCAGAGATGAGTTCAAATACAACCTAATATTTCCACTTTGTCAATTGTTTTCCTAGGACTTTAATATGCTTATAACAAAACGCCTAAGGCACGTTATACTCCCAAAAAGTTAGCCACAGTACCCAACGAATATGAAACTAACACAAAAACAAACGCTAATAAAACTAACTCTAACCCTAAGGTCAGATTTAAACAAATGTAAACTTGTTAATTGGCATTGAAGTAATTAAAAGCCATGCTTTTGTTTGTTTTGATTAGGTTTGTTATGATACCATTGCGATTGCAGTTTGCGTTTCAGTGATCAAGTTTAGTATTAGAAATGAAAACAAAATACTGCCTAGCCATGGTAAAGGATATTTTTCGAAAAGGAACACGACGTGACTTATAGGTACTAAAAATATGCATAAATGAGGTCTGCAAATCGTTCTAATGATAATAATATCAGCCCTGTATTATATACTGTCTTACTGTTGGGCACGGGCCTCCTCTACTACTGAGAGGGAATAAGCCTTAGTCCACCACGCTGGCCTAGTACGGGTTGGTAGATTGTTGTTAGACACACACCCTCGAAAGTCCTAATAGAGAATTTCTCAGGTATGCAGGTTTCCTCACGATGTTTTCCTTCACCGTCAAAGCAAGCGATAATTCACAAAGAATACACACATATTTTTTTTAGAAATGCAGAGGTGTGTGTCCTTGGGATTTGAACCTGCGGACAATCGTCTCGGCAGTCCGTTCCACAACCAACTGGGCTATCGCCGCTTTTGTTCTAATGATAATTAGATTTAAATTACGAAAGGGAAGCCGGCAGGAATCGGGTTATATGGACTCTCTGCCATAGCTGCCTAATGACGCTGTTGCATCGGGGAACGAGCCGTGCCGTTTGTGATGATATACTCATTACGAAAAATGGATGCATCAGTTGCGCCTCTGTCTACCCCTGCGGAGATAAATGGCTTGATGTCTGTGTGAAAAAATATCTACAGACCCGCTTTAAGATCTGTTAAAGCTCTCCTACCGAAGATTCAATACTCGGCAGTGATTGTCACATTATCAAATAGCAGAGAGTCAAATTGTTGACAAGACTTTCATAAAAAATAACACATCATAATATTGTTAAACTAATGTAACGTATGTATCTTTTGTGTGTAGGTATTATCGGTGAGTGCTGTCTACTTGATGTATTTAGGACTTAGTTCATCTGGTTCTTTTATTTTCCATTCAATGTAATAGTATGGTAGATTGTAGACCTAATAAATAAATAACAACATCCTATCTATTAAGTATATTATCTACCTTCTACATAACCTATTTTCTTATAAAGTTATCTCTTATCTACATTAGAGAAAGCGGTTCAGAATCCGCGATGATCCTTATTGATCTGTTTTCGGTACCCTCTTCAGTGGATGCTGTGTTTGTATATCAATCCTTAATGTAAACTAGATAAATGTGAGAACTGCCACTCCGTGCAGGTTCAAGGAGACCTCCTACCTAGACCAAGAGAGATCCTACCTAGAGAGTTAGGATAGATTCTAACTAATAGGTACAGGTTGTTTGAAATATTCAACATCTATTTTAATTCATGTCATAAGTTATTTTTAAATAGTTGATTGACAAGATTGATTTTGACTGTTGACTTTTGATAATATAACAGCGCCGGCGCAGCTCAGAACCAGCTCTTAAACGCCAGCGTAAGCTTGATTTATTAAATACCATATGAAATGTCTATTTGATATTTACTTAAAGGTGTGATTGATTTATTATTACAAACCTTAAAATCTATGTCTTAGGACGAAGGGATATCCAAATAATCTTAAGATAATTCCTATTTAATGGTTTATTAAATAGCAATTATCTTAAGATGCCTTCGTTTGATAGCGTCTCAGCTCATAGCGCACTTGAAAACTAAACTGAGTTGCATTTAAAATTAAACTATTTTTCTAATTTTATTATGATTTTTATATTTTAATTTTCTCCCGCCGTTTCGAAGACTGCAGCCTTCGTAATCACAGAGGGGACTGAGTTGGATGACTGTGTTGGTCATCCGCAAACTCAATCAAAATCCGAAAAATAGTTTAATTTTAATGTCTAATATTCGCGTACACATAAGAAATCATGATGTAGCGCATTTATTAATTCAGCCTTAAGTCGCATAACTCAGTAGTTACAAATCGAAACACAACAGTATTTACACTGGTATCTACTAACCTACAATTGTACGAAGGAATACAAATTTCCTTTACCCTTATGCAATGAAAGCAGAGAACAAGAAAGCATCGCATATAAGGCGACAAATTGAAGGAATCTTGTCAATAACCACGCGACACCATGCGAGTAGGCATGTATTATGCATTGTAGAGTGTAGGTAGAGGGCACGGTAACTTAGTTGGAAAGAATGAATGTTTTAAGTGCTTTCCCGATTGCGTTATAGTGGTTTGTTGAGTGTATTAAAAATATTGTGAATTTTTTTTTTTTATTTGCTCGTATACGTCATAAGTATACAATTGATAAAGAAAATAAATAAATGTAATGTTGTTTATTTCAGGAAAGAAATCCATAGTAATCGTAGAAATTCAATCAAACTAAAAAATACAACAGCATAGTTGTATACATACGCGCTACGGCTCTGAAATCGTGGATTCGAATTTCGAGCCAGGCAAAGTGATATTTGGGTTTTTCTATTCAGTATCAGCATGAAGTTTGCAGTTTAAGCTTATATGATGATAGGCTCGGCCCCCATCATATTTTAGGACAGTATATACCCGGCGGAGAATGAGTGCACAAGATGCGTCACTGCCTACATCTTCAGGGATAAAAGGCGTGAATATATCTGAATTACAGACATACTTCTCCCCCGACTCGTATATTAATATTATTGCGTGTCAAGAATGTATCAAGAGTTTCAGTATAACCCAAAACCGACAATATAACACAAATATGGCCACTATCAAACGTTGATAACATCACTGCCATGTTAGTTAACATCCAAAAATAGTTCCCAAGATTCCCTCACTAAAAGTAGGTATATGTGCTGTCGCCCGCGGCGTAACGAGCTCTCAGCCAACTTCTAGCGCCAGATTACGAGTAATGGGTACAAGTTAGGTATTTGTCATATAATTTAACGCGCGGCCTGTTCTGTTCGGGAGTGTCGGTGGGTGTGGGGTTCGGTGCCAAATGGAGCGGGTTGAATCCTATGAAGAAAAGTTGGTCTATTGATAAATTAAGTATTTGCTTGGTTATTGATGTATATCTATTTATGTTACCAGCAAAGTGTTTAATTGTGTTTCATGTTTAGGACTTGAATTACTAAGGTATTACGGGCTGCAGAGACGAATGTCCGCATATTCAAAACACAAGGGCACACGCATGTGACTGGTCTAAAATTATGTTAGTATTCATGATGAATTATTATCTTGCTTTAACGGCGAAGGAAATTTAATTACATATTCAATAAATTAAATTAATCAAAATTAAATTATATTAAATTTAAATTGTTACGAAACAATATAAAGAAAGAAAGATTTTATTATTGGGACAACATCAGTATAACATGTATAATAAAGAAGATAAAAAAATGAAAATAAATATAATATAATTATACCCATTGTGTCAACAATGGGAACCCTTATTCAGCTTCTTGTTGCAGTACCAAGCTGACTGACACTGCAGCGCTGATTTTCAATGAGGGACCCAGATGACGACCCAATATTAAATGGAATCGGTATTTTGTTATTGTTTAATCATAGATATTATGTCATTCAAAATTGAAACAAAGATATGAATCTCGAAAATCTTTGCCATCCCTTCCTCGCTGTAAATGGCACCACTTACCGTACACAAACTAAGTTCCCGCAGCGATATTAGACCGTCTCGTTGCATTGATACAACGAATACGTTCCACTTGTAATTATATCTTGATTCATTTACTTTGATTGCTCTTCGATTACAACTTGGTGGCTAACGAGGTAATAGGTGCGGATATTAAAAACTAAATTCTGGTGGATACAGGGTCATTTTGTGATTGCGTTACTAAATGAAACCACATGCTTATCTTCTAGAAAATAGCATTTGACAATAAGTTACTCGAACTAGATGTAAAATATAAAGGAGTAAGTTTTGAACAAAATAAACATCAATAAATATAACTTTAATTTTACATGCCCTAATGCCACTAATATTATTTTAAGAGAATTTATCGCAACGGCAACATCATACTTTCAGTCCGAAATATATGACGCACGTATCACGTTCGTAGTAAACTACAAAATTATCGGAAAATCAGAAAAGTAAAACTGATATTTTGTTGATGAATATGTTCGTTATTCATGAATGGTTTTTGGAACTATGTTAGCAGAAATGAAGATGAGTATGTGGTTTAATTTATTAACGCAATGTCAAAATGATCATGTATATTTTTTTTTAGATATCAATAGGATGTAAAAAATAAAAGCATTTCCTAACGACCGGTCCAAGCTTGACATCCTGAAGGATATTATGAGGCAGTGGACTGAGGAGGTTTCGCTACATAGATAAGAAGAAATGGTGGTGTAGGAGTAGGAAAGTAGATATCAGCACTAGACCAGGATAATACCTGGTTTTAGAAGAAATGGCTCCCTCCGAGGAGTCTTTCGAGAATTCAATTTTTTTTTCGGGGTTTAAGTGGATAAGTTAAGTGGGGAGATAGAATATTATGAGAGATGATTAACCCTCGGCAGTTTTCACAATTATGGCGGCCTGTTGGAACTGGATATACACGTGCTGATCTTGGAACGCGATACACTTACTTGGGCCACTATGGCGGGTTTTAACACCTTGTGTGTGGTGGTCACTTTTCGGACGGATATAAAATATCCTACCATCAGTAAATGATACCATGACTTGATTTAACATAATGTTAGTTACTTTTGATTAAGAAAAATTACCGTGCGAATATAACCTGGAGAGGATACGAGTAAAGCCGGGAGCAACACTTGTATATGTTAATCCTTAACAAGTAAACCTAGAAGCTATAAAATACAACACAAAAGTAACCTAATACATTATTACGAGGTAATTCTCTGATGGTGTTACAAAATCCAATTATATTTATATCTATTTAGGGATGTTTTTTCATTGTCTTGTACGAAACGTGGTTCCAACACTCGTTGCATAAATAATAACTGTTTCTGAGTGTATTTGATTTAACTGTAGCAACGAACGAGCTTCTCTTTCATGTAAATGTAAAGTGTTTAGTTAATTTGTTTATTAAAAACGTATCTTATAACTTCTAGATGATTTAATGTTTCATTAGTTCGCTAGCAGTTTCACGCGTGTAAAAAAATGTGGATTTAAATCCTCTGTGTATTTTTTTAGGATAACAGTACACAATACGCAGGACTTGGCCAATCGTTGTGCTAAATTTCATCTATATCAATTTAGGACTTTTGTAATTGCTTGCAACAAACATTCGGATATTGTACAATCTTGTATAATAATAATTTAAGAATTGAAATATTGCATCTCACGCAATAACTAAAATGTGACTCCATTACATATGACGTTGAATCATTTGTGTTAACATGCTATTGATATTTCTTAAGGATCATCCAAGTCTTCTTATTCTTCTTCTGATACATAATTGTCGTCATAAAGTGAATTACAATTCGAAGTTCTAAGAGAAGTATTAAGCTTGAAATGCACACTACTACAATACATAATTATAGTGTTTGTATCTTGTATTAGCTTTTGCTTGCGGTTTCACCCGGTAAGATATTTCCGGGATAAAAATCCCGCTTAATATTTTCCCGGGGTAAAAAGTAGCCGCTCGCACTCCAGAGTAATGTAGCTTCCTAATAGCGTGAGAAGTATCACGATCTGTTCAGTAGTTTCTGAGATTAGTGCGTTCAATCAAACTCTTTAGCTTTATATTTTAAGTATAGATATAAAAGTAATTTAAAGTATATAACGGTTCAGTATTGAGTATTATAAGGGCAGTCTAATAAAGAGAAACGCCATCAACATATCACATAATCCATTCATAAGACGATGCATTCAACATTGACAGTTACATCTTTGAACATAAAATTCAATTATAAATCATGTTTAATATTAAACTGCAGCGATTAAAATTAACAACGCTCTAGCAATAGTAATTATACTTGATGAGTGAATAATTAAACACTATATTTACTTATATAAAATTCAATTTTGGTATTTCATAGAAATGGTAGAAATTAAACAAATTGAGTTTTGAATGGACATTATAGATTAATATAGACCAGAGTCGGTTCAGCTGACCTGAATTTATAGGTTCAAACTCTGTAGGACAATAAACTTTGTACTGTGTAAGCTCAGTGTGATGAACAAAACATCTTGCAATACCTTGTTTGATATTCATGGATTGAATGCACTAAGTGAGTCTGATTGGTAGGTCTCTCATACGTGAGAGTTCGCCTGGGTAGGTACCACCGCAATGTCTATTTCTGCCGCCAAGCAGCAGTGTGTAGTCACTGTTGTGTTCCGGATTGAAGGACATTGTAGCCAGTGTACTGGACATAATGAGACTTAACATCTCATGTCTCAGGATGCCGAGGGCAGTGGAATACCAAACAATACTTTGTACTTCAAGGTATTTAATAGTGTTTCTATTGTTTATGGGCGGTTGTATCGCTTACCATCAGACGAACGACAAGCTCGTCTCGTCATTCAAAGCAATAAGAAAAACTATTTTTCTCTAGCTCTTAATATTTTTATATAAGTTTGTACTTATAAGATATCTAATTCTCATCTACTTACTATGTTTATAACATTTATTACGAACTATGTGTTGATCACAGCTTCGCCCACCTTCGCCTTTCTCGCTATAAAGTCCCTAAAAAATGTTTGCAACATTAGCGCCATCTGTTTAAAAAACATATTAAATATTTTTATTGGAGAGAATATTTTATATTGGGATTAGAGGTATCCTATATGTTACGTCAGGATATGGTTTACCCAGTCCTAATTTTTTTTCCAAATCCGTTTAACTCTTTTGTGTTTACTTCCATCAAATCAGAGTATTCTCACTAACTATCGCATTTATAATATTCATAAGAAGTTAGAAAAAGACATAAGATAATATATTCTTGATAATGTCAACATTATAATTAAGATCGACGTCTAAAATTCCATTCAAATAGCTTAATTTTGTTGAATTTTCATAACCAAATTTAACTCTGCGTTTATTTAATTATTACTGGTCTCCAAGATTTACACGAATTCAATAAAATGGGAAAAAACCTTTATAAATCTTTCAAAATAAAACATTCCAATTTTAAAATAACCCAGACATAAAATAAACGATATTGGGTCAAAATTGGAGCCAGACATTGGCCAAATACACTCCCAAGAAAAGTACACAGAAATGGTACTTATTGAAAGAACTTCTAAAGACTTCTAATTACTGACCAGCTTTGTGGCGAGGTTTTCCGGTAATTGATGTGGACGGTATGAAAGTCCGCGGAATATTTGGAGTTGCGCCTTTGATGTTGCCAACTATTTTATTTTAAATGAGTGAGACAAATGAGAAATGGACATCATGCCCGCTTTGTACCTCTAATGACTCCTTTTGTGAGGTTTAGGAAAATAGAAGCGTGGTATTCGTGGAATCAGAATTTCGCTCGAGGCTAGATTATTTGTATGTAATAATCATTCACAATCTGAGCTACATTACTAGATACTCCACAAGGACCTAATATTGTAAATTATGTTGTTCGCCACCTAATAATATCAGCCCTCTATTATATACTGTCCCACTGTTGGGCACGGGCCTTCTCTACTGTTGAGAGGGAATATGCCTTAGTCCAGCACGCTGGCCTAGTGCGGGTTGGTAGACTTCACACACCCTCGAAAATTCCTAATAGAGAATTTCTCAGGTATACAGGTTTCCCTCACGATGTTTTCCTTCACCGTTAAAGCAAGCGATAATTCACAAAGAATACACACATAATTTTTTTTAGAAAATTCTGAGGTGTGTGCCCTTGGGATTTGAACCTGCAGACATTTGTCTCGACAGTCCGTTCCACAACCAACTAGGCTATCGCCACCTAACCAGCCAATAAATGTTTTTGTTGTTCTTTCTTGCATTAATGTGGTGATATAGCTATCACGATCACTCGCTTTCGCGAATAACGATAGAGGTTAAGTGTAGATGATATATAATAGCATTATAAAAAAAACCTTTCAACATCCAATGTCTTGGAGAGATGAATATTGAGTGTAAATTGAAACTTAAAGTCAAAGAGTTGGTATTTATGGACATAATTTTTCCCTTAGACCACTTTTTCAGGGAGGCGGTAAAGGATCTATGTTGTAAAGGAAATTAAGGGGCGATGAAGCGGTACCAACTTTTACCTAAATTCATACAGTAGTGTAGCTGTGAAAGCGTAACTACCAAACAAACAAACACACATTCGCCTTTATAATATCAGTAAACTTGTATAATAACTCAGAAAAAAGAAAGTCATATATTTATTTACTATAATAGGAACATCAACAGTACATAATATATTCCACAGTGTAATACACTTTACACAGACTTAAATAATACATGCACCCATTAAAGATGCACACAACATTGCTTGAGAAAATTTGCGTACTTAGCTTAACCGCGAGTATCAAAGGAATACAATGTAAATGTTATAATATGCCACAATAGACATATTTAAAATAAAGTTATTTCAAGGAGCGCTACAAAATTAATTAAATATTAAACAAGTTTGAAAAATTATGCCTTATAGCGAAAGCTCTTTCAAATCAGTTTTATGATATTTCATTGATTAAAGTGTGCATGTCTGTTAATAGTAGGTTTAAAGAACTACCCTCGGCTGAGGCGGAGCTTGATTTCCGCTCAGAGATGACAAGACGCTCGCAGCGGAAACTGCTCGCTCGTATTATGAAATTCGTGGGCTGTGGATTGGCTCGGCTTCGGTTCTTAAGGCATGATTTGATCTTGAAATTATAGTGTTTTTGAATAAACGTTTTGTTGGTGGTAGGTATCGATATATGTACTACGCACTAGATTTGGCGTTCCGAACATTCACTGTGTTCAACTGAATTGAACTGCAATCCATACAACTGTTTTAGTATGGTCAATATTAACAGCTTATGATTGTGTACGAAGTGGCGCTTATAATATAAGAACTCGAGTCTAAGTGTAAACCTGGATGTGAATAAAAAATATTCGTCAAATAAGTAAAATTATTTGTTTTTAAAATGAATAAATAGGTTATAACAGTGACATTTTGGTCGCCATTTTATTGGTGGTGGTGGTTGTGGTAGGAAATATTTTATATCCGCTCGGATAGCGACCACCGTACACAAGGTGTTAAATCCCGCCATAGTGGCCCATGTAAATGTGTCGCGTTCCGGGATCAGCCTGTGTATACCCGGTACCAACAGGTTGACATAATTCTGTCAACTGCCGAGGTAATAATCTCTCGTCAGTCGACATTCTATTGGACTCCACTCCGCTTACCATTAGGTGTAGTGGAGTCACTCAACACACGTACAAAAAAAGTCTCAGTGGGACAAGATATTTTTTTGTACTTTTTTCATTGCTAAAAATATATTGCAATGTGTAATATTTTTTATTTCATCATTTATATACATTTAATTTATCTGTGTTTAATCAACATATTTATATCTTGCACTATATTTAAATTTTAAAGATTTTCAAGAAGAAAATGTTTTAAATGATAATGGACGCGGAATATTTTTTTTTATTGCTTTGAATGACAAGACAAGCTTACCTTGCCTTTGCTTTGAATATACAAATACAAGAAAATGGATACAATTTCAAGCACAAACCTTTGTCCAACGGTAAACATCTTTGATATTATTTCTCACATATTTTTGTACAATGTTACCACCACAAAATGTAGTCAATATAGGCGTCATAGCACAAACAAATATATTTTTATGATATTAAGGATATTCTCATTACGAAACCCTCGGGGTGACTAGAGATATAACAATAACTTGTTATTATCTGCGAATATTTATCCTACCCTCATTTCGCTCCTATTAGGAAATACTGAGTTTATTTTGTAAGCATTTTGTATGAATTTATTGAATGTGTTTTTGAGATAACGTATTTAAGTATATTTATATTTATTACCGCTTTTAGCCAAAAGGGTTTCGGACCTTCAGTTTATAAGGTAGGTAAAACCTGTATAAAATAAAATATTCAGTGTAGTATATTTACTTTAAAGTATATTGTATTTACATAATTTTAATTATGAAGAATTGATCTTGATTGGGATAGTAAAAGTAGGTCGTTTGATAAAAAAAAATAATAATAAGCATACCATATTTAATTGGTTTCGATTATAGTTTTTAATATAAAAATATTAATTGTAAGATCTGATTTTTTTTCTTTTACATTATAACATCAACCTCATAGTGATTTTTTGAAATAACTTAATATGATGTTCTACGCAGTGTAGTCCAAGAGAGTCAACCAATAACACTCGCTTTATATCTCTAAATAATCGCCATAATTCTGCTGGCTTGCATTATCTTATACTGAGATTTTTCTAGTTACATCTCTGGCTACCGTTTTAGAGATAAAAGACGTATGTATGCTTTACTTTCTTAACCAATTAGAAGGAGATCTAAGATTTGTTCTTACCACTTCCATCACTTTTATAACCGGTTCAAAGCGAATGAGATATATTTTTCATAATGACTGAATAAGGGCATCTCGTTCTTCGTGTCCGGGTCGATACTCGGGTACATTTTAATTGTCATTACCCGGCTTTTAGTCCGGATTATGAGGGACGCATTATTAAAAACCCTTTTAATACATACAGACGAATTTTCATTTAATGTTAATTATAATTTGCTCTTTATGTTTTAATAATTCTATTTTGGGATGAGTGTTCACGTATCTAATGTGTCTTAATATAAGTGAAATAAATGCTATTTTACTTTATAGTTTTATATTTAACGGACATCAGGGTTTTGTGACGAAAATATTTCTTACATTGACACGAATGTGAATAAAACTACTTTTTGGATTTTGTCATGATTTTTTGGATTTTTTTCATTTAGCATATATTAGATAATTATAACGCGTAAGTAGATATTGTAACTTTGATTTTTCGGACGACCATCACTTCAATCCATCCCGTGACCACGAAATGCAATCTTCGCAATGTCGGGTAAAAAATATAATATAAAAAACACGATAAAATCCGAAGTATAGTTTTAAATCACAATATGAATTAAACATATTCTACTGATTCAAATCCAATCACTTAATAAAATGAAAGGTCTTATTGCTTTAAGATAATATCTAATAAACAAGGAATAACTAACCTACACGAAAACTATGTAATCCACCGCTAAAATTACTTATTTTCTAACAATATAATAAACTGAGAACAAACCAACTTCCCACGTTAATGAAGGCCGCGTGAGAGTTAACTATTTTACTATCTGTCTGGATTACTTCAGTTGTCTCAGTGTATAAGGAATTTAGGTACGGCACAGACTTATCGCACCAAAACAGTGTATGGAAAGAAAGAAGAAGAAAGAATAATATTTTATTTGTCACGAACACAACACACATACAGAAATATTAAAGAAGAAAGAAGTCCATATTCAATAGGCTACGAATAATAGGTTACAAAATTTTATTCAAATTTAGAATCTTCTTAATTTGATTTCCATTAAATAATATGTACTGTATCTCACAAGAATTAAGTTTATTTTCCAATAATCTTCGAAGCGATTTACAGGCAATACGTGCACGTGAACCCTTAATCATAACAACGGGTAATAGCAGACTCGGAGTCCTAACAAATAAAAACACTAGAATCTAGGCTAAACATAACAGACTATATACTAAGATATTTTCACAATAACAGTCAGCATTTTCATTGTTACCTATATAAATAAATATGTCTGTTTATTTAGGTTTCATTTAAGACTTAGTTGTTATCTTTGATCTATTTTATATCCTCAATGGAAATTGAATCAATTTAATTATGTTTAAATAGATAAATATGAATGAATACTTCGTAGCCAAATTTTGACTATGACGGCCATTCTCAATAGAGATCAGCCTACGCAGGAGATATTATAGTGTAAAAGTGTAGACGCAACACAGATGTACTCTTTGTTCTTTCACTCTCATAGTCCGGTAGGACGACAATCCGACATGACCGGAGAGAGATCAGGCGCAGAACCAACGACTTTACATACTTTTCGAGGTACGGGGGTATCACAGCGCCAATTCCCCGACTCCGAGCCGCGATTTAGAAATTTTTAAGATGGAAAAACCCAGTCATAACTATTTTGGTCCGACCCGTGATTCGAACCCAGG
>NW_023593876.1:0-18906 GCF_014839805.1 Manduca sexta
AGAAGTGAACAAGATGATAAGAAAGGCGGTTTTCCAGTTATTGAAAGAAGCATAAACAATGAAGATTTTAGACGAGCATTCTTTTTTGTATCCTTTTTAAACTTACAAGTTATTACCATAAAATAGATGGATTTCAGATAGGAAATACTTCATCATATTCAATATATTTCTTGGGCTTCATTATAATTAAGTAAAATTTGTATGACAAAGCCCAAGGTGTTTTCAAATAAAGATAGTTTATCCTCAACTAGATTATCTATACTTATGATTATCCTCAACTAGAATTTTCAGATATTATACATAATATTAGCATTTTTTGGCACAGGCAATATTGCATCATTGAATTCATTTGAAGTCAGATGGGTGACTTGCTTCATAACATCTTTCCACCCATTTGTTATTACAACTCTAATATTATTGAAAACCCTAGCACCATTCCTCGTTGTTGCTTGTGGTTTTAGAGCGGTGCAATGTTTGACAAAGGTACTGTATTACAATCTAAGCTTACAATGTAAAATGGACTATGGGTTCAGGATAATATTATTGTGTCAGAGGCTTGTATTTACAAACGTTATTTGGATATGTACAGCGCTCTCTTATGATAATAATTCTATATCCCAGTGCTTTAATCATGACAGCCTTCTCAGTAGTTTTGGCATGATAGCCTTTGCAGTGCATACAAAACTATGATTAGCTAATATTCAGATACAACTTTGCTTGAGTTGGCCATCAGATAAACAAAGCTGAACAAAGCTAAACTACGTATTTGCAGACTCTGGTGTTCGGGCGCACTGTGCGTTCTTATATTGTTCGTGAATATGGGTGAAAATTTGAATAATAATAATATTGTTTTGCAATTTCAGGCACCTGTTGGTTATTTAAATATAGTAGTTTTGATGTATTCAAACATAATGGGAATTCATTTGCTGTATAAAGTGAAGAATACAGGAAGCTGGTTGGAAATTGGGACATCAATTTCTCACTATGTTATTGTTCAAGTAATCACTCTATTTATTGTTTTGATTAACCAGATTGCAAGATTAATGACTGATTTTAGTTCATACAGCTTTGTAAAGAGATTATTAAAAACTCGAAAAAAATACGAATAAATAAAAATAAAACATACAATTGTAGATTATTTATACAATATTTTGTAAAGGAAGACTACATGTATAATTCAAAATCAATTCTGTTGGAATTGTAAAATTGACTGTCTTCTCCTTGCTTTTTCACCCATACACCAGATTTAAAGTAGCCTTCTGAAGCCCACTTATTCATTTGTTCTGTGGAATGCGGTCCTGATACATCGTCATCATTTTGACTCCATTTAAACTCCCATTTGACTTCATTGGTATTCTTCTCCTCAGTTTTAGTTTCAAATGGAGTTGGGTCTGATTTTTAGATTCTAGATTTTGCTTTTCTTTCTGATCAAAGTCATCTGCATACATATCTAAATCGGCATCTTCATTACTAGCTTTAGAGACAATGCCATTAATTTTTTCATAGTTCTCTTGATAAATGTCCATATTACCCATTTTGTTAAGATTTGATTAGCAAGTTCTGTTATTCTTGTAACAATTTTGCTGTTTTCATCAATAATTCCTGCTTTTTTCCTTTTCCAACGCTCTGCAGAAGAAATTTTTGAACTTGCACCTGAAATATAGTTAATTATTGTTATTAAATTTATGTTTCCACAAGCGGCGATAGCCTAGTTGGGTGTGGAACGGTCTACCAAGACGAATGTCCGCAGGTTCAAATCCCAAGGGCACACACCTCTGACTTTTCTAAAAAAATCATGTGTGTATTCTTTGTGAATTTATTGTTCGCTTTAACGGTGAAGGAAAACATCGTGAGGAAACCTGCACATCCGAGAAGTTCTCTATAGGAATTTCGAAGGTGTGTGAAGTATACCAATCTGCACTAGGTCAGCGTGGTTGGACGGTAGTAGAGGAGGCCCGTGCTCAGCAGTGGGCAAGTATATAATACAGGGCTGATATTATTATTATTATTATGTTTCCACATGAGAAAAAGAAGAAATGATATGATAAGTGAGTTTTGATTGGTGAAGCAATTCACCACATTCCACATACACTGAATGAAATAAAAACATAAATACTTACCTAATCTCTGCAAAGCCTTAGCAATGGTTTCTCGTGGTTTCATATGTTGTAAAATTTCTTTGTAATTTTCTATCAAATCAAATTTCTCATTAATCTCTTCATCTTCACTGCTGGATTCATCGCCCAGTCCTTTGTTGTCTTCACTTTTGTGAATTTTGTACTTGTCTTCAGGTCGGCCCTTGACTTTCACCCAATCTATGTTATCTAACCAGCCATCTTTTATTTCTGTCTGTTTTTTCCATTGATAATGTCCTTGTGCATCAAAATGTCCTTCCTCCAGCTCTTCCTTCATATTAAATGGAGTTATAGTAATCTGAAATGAAAACATAATTCTAAATGTAATGTGTTTATATTTGCATTATCAAGACTCGAGCGATCCATCATTGTTTTAACAGGTGTTGTAGCTTCTAAATAAAATCTACTAACAAAGTATACAGTAAAGGGCAATCTCAAATTATTGTATTTTGTCTATACATTTTAAACAGACAGTTACTTAAGAACAGGTAAATAATATGTAGCTTTTGGAGAACACATTTTTAAACATACAGCGGTGTGGCACCAAACGCAAATCTTGGCTTCTGTAGCAGATAGCGAATACACCTCTTGGGTTAGCTGTTTGCGCTAATCACTAATACAAGTAACAAAACAGTGAACATTTATTGTTGATATTATTGTACTTATATCAATTAATTTTTATACAAAGATCGTGATTATTTTACTTACTTCACCTTCAATTCCCCCAACTCCTTCTTCTTCTCCTTCAATATCGTCTGCATTCATCACATTGTTCCTTTCCTCTTCTGCCCCATTATCTTCCTCGTCAGAATCCAATGAGTGTTTTTTTCCCTCCCTCACTGGTTGTTTCGGTCCTTCGTCGTCAAAGACTTCAGAGGCCGGCCGCTTCGACATTTTCTCATATACTAATTAGCACTCAACTCTCCTGAAACGTGGATTAAATTTCGATATTCATTAATGTCGAAACTATAATAGAAAACAACCATAAAATCGATTTTTGCAAGTTTATCCGGGAAAAACTGTCAAGATTAAAAAATATAAGTTCAGTGTGCCAACAATATTTTTTCAATTTTTAACTTATGTAAGAGTTTCCGTCAAAAATGTCAGCTTCTGTATAATTCATGAAAGTATTTATAGTTTACATTTTTTTCGAAAATTTTTATCTAGTTAAAAAACAGATAAAAGTGCTGATTTTACTCTCAGAAATTTTAAATATGTAAGAAGCATAGTATCGCAAAAAAATGACGATTAGTCTTTCAACCATCGATATGAATCTATAAAAAATATAGCAGGCGCCAGACCATAGTGTTTCCCTCTTTTCTTACGAGTAATTTCATTTTATATTTATAGATTATTTTTCATAACTAATATGAAAATATTTTGTCATAAGTTGGGAAAAATGAATTAAGTATGTGGTAGCACAAAAAAAAACTACGCATCCGTTTTTATTTGATGTAGAATGTCATTGATGCCTGTCTCATGTGCCGTTACATCGTGAATCCCTTTATTAATTACGGTGCATACTTACTCTAAGCGTTTTCCACTAGGTTTCCATTCGCCCATCCCGCCAATCTTACGTTTAGTAGATAACGATTAATAATTATCGCTAAATCACCAAAGAATTCTAAGATTATATACATCGTCAATTGGCAAGATTATCATACAGAAATTTTGCGTTCACTTAATCTGCCGCGAAATAGCAAAACACCAATGTAAAATACTCTATATTGTTTCCACATCGTGATTTTCAGTTTTTTTTAAGTGAATATCAGCATATTTTCTGTAAATATCTTATTTTTGTAGTAGTATCTAAGGACGCTGTGACATCTTGTCACACAGACATTTCAAATAAGACAACGACTAACGGCCGCTTTCAATATGCAATCCTCATTAGCATTCAATCATAAAAATTACTTAATATTACTTTTACTAATTTATTAATACTGCATATGAGACGGTCCTTCATCTGGATCATCAAATGGTAGAGGGGTTCTCTCCTCATATTTCTTCATTTTCAACTTGACTAAACAACATTAACAAACAAGTAACAATGGATAAATAACAGAAAATTATAACAAAGAATTCATAACAATAATCATTAAGCGTGTCAAGACAGCGTGAAAGCACATCAAGGCAATTATAATTTTTTGGTCTACGGTACGCGTGTAAGTATAGACGGCACTAGTGCACAAGCGAAAGAATATAAGTGCCACCAATTTAGATTAGTTTCTTCAATGAACCAAACCAACCAAAAAAAAAAAAAAATTATACCAAATTTACTTCTAAGATATGGTCTATCCACCTGCCAAACTTTATCAAAACACGTTAAGCAGTTTCTGCGTTTGCATTTAAGTTAGTATTAGTGAGGAAGACCAATTATTCTCAAACGAAGTTAATCAAAATACGCGCCAATTGAAATTTTACAGTTTCTATCAATAATTACAATTATTATACTTCGTGTGCAATTTAAAATTTAAAATCCTTGAAAGACCAAAATAGAAATTTCCTCACCAATACAATATAATAATATTGTGCTTTTTTTATTTATTTAATTTGTGTTAAATAAATGCAAAATTTACTTCATACGATCCCTCCGAAATTTGAAAGATCTGCATTTGTTTTTGCCTTGCACTCCTGAGTGCGTATATGTTTTACTTAATTTACAAATATTGGTTGTGGTTAGGAAAATATTTAATATCTCCGAGATATTTTAATTTTTCATGTTCAATGATTACATTAATATACAAAAATCTCTCAATTCGTAATAATAATATCGTGTCTAGGTGGCGTAGTTGTATTATAGTAGGACTGCAGTGCCGAGGTGTCTAGTTTGATCCCAGGTCGGGCAGGAATGGATTGGATGGAATTAGATGAATGGATTGCATGAAACTGGATTTTTCTTGTGGGGTATCAGAACTCGTAGTGAGCACCGGGGGAAACCTGCGAATGGGATACTGGACTCCCTCGGCTCAGCGACTGAATTTCTAGAAAGTTGGAAGGGGATAGCTGGGAAGAAAGTATAGGAGAAGGATAGGAAACCTCTTAGGATGAGAGGAGGGGAGAAGGTCAGGAAATGATCGCGAGCCCTTATAGACCTCAACATGAATTGGCAACTATTTCCACACATAGCTATCTGGCTAGGGCTGCGACAAATGTACCACCGCGTCGTGCATGGCCGTGCATTCGGTGTGGAGACCGAGCTCACAAGATGAAGTTAAGAAGTGAAGGGAATCCTTGGGGGGTTATGGCGATAGATTACCTTCCGCTCTTCTCTATCACATCATGGGTCGGAATATGCATAGCGAACAGTGGGTGCATCAGTTGCGCCTTGCCTACCTCTTCTAGGATAAAAGGCATGAGCTTGCGTGTAGTAATATATACTCTATTGATACATAAAATATTTATTATCTACACATAATAATATGATAAAAGCTGGTCAAGGGCATGTAGGGTCAGTATTTCTTGGACAGTGGGTATCTTGGGAGGCTAGGTATATTGCGTAACTTGTTTACATTTGCGTGTCGTGTTATTTAGAATAATATTTTAACATGACTGAACTAAATTTGGGTCATTACATTATAGGGCGAATACCTACTGAAAATCAAAACATAGCTATAGCCTCAATATATTTATGAGGCTATATTATTTTTTTATTTGTTCGAACAAGTCGGATGAAATGCTACTTACTTTATGCGTACCTATGTATTGAAAAATTATTTTCAAGTTTTCTATTTATTTAACCTAGGTATTTGAATTAGACAGTAATAATTTTGCAGACCTGATCCTGTAATAAGTAAGTCAAATATTTTAACAGTTATCACTATTATGATATTTCAATTGAAGGGCTACTTAGTTCTCAAAAGTAGGATTTTTTTTTACCTAGCCTGATTTTGTAGTATTTATATTACAAACATAAAG
The DNA here is from genome assembly GCF_014839805.1 of Manduca sexta. NCBI lineage: Eukaryota > Metazoa > Arthropoda > Insecta > Lepidoptera > Sphingidae > Manduca > Manduca sexta. The sequence goes on from NW_023593876.1 coordinate 6,054, forward strand.
AAAATGATGTCGTACGGATGATTAGAAAATACTAGCAGTTAAATTAAGTACATAATAATAATAATACATACGAGTTTTTTTTATTAAATTTTCGGTCAATAATTATATAATATAAATCTACTTTTTACTTTAATTTAGATTTTAGATCGTGAGCCTAAATTTGTAGTAACTACTTATCTACGTAAATTTAATTATACTTGTTATATTATTATGAATTGAGTAGTATTATCGATATTTTCATGATATTTATGTATTCAATTAAATTACAAGAAATAGGAGCGTAAGATTTCAATACTTTATAAAGTAAGTCAATTGACTGTTTTAATAATTTTGAGAAAGTCAATTGACTAGGTCGACCAAATTTTTTTTAAAAAAAAGGAAGTGTTTTGACTCGACATGACTTTATATAGTTAGCAAACGGTTGAGGCGGAGAGCATTCTGTGTTCGAGACTCGTAAAGAGCAGTCGACTTGAATAATAAGTGGTTTCAAGACATTACTTGTTTTAATTTCCAATCCCTAGATTCTGAGTTTTCTTATATACTTATGTGATGAATGGTTATTCAATTCAATTTGTCAGATAAGTTGAAATCAGTGGCATTTACACCAATATTTAGTAGATATTTCCACTAAATATAAATAGACTAATAAATTCGATAATATTATATACTAAAATATTCTTCTTAAATAGTTATATTATGTTGCTTGGTGTGACGAAAAATAAACTGTTAACGAGTTAAGACAAAAAACATAATAATTTATTTGAACTATACCACTTATATTAGGTATTTCAGAGTTTCTGTGCAATATTTAACGATAATTTTATAAAAATCGTTGTGACGTGCCATTATAGCTATCAAGTGCGCACTGACATTAAAATAAAATTAAAGTATTCCACATAGATTTAGCTCAGTCCAGAATTATCTTGTCAAATCTTATGATAATATAAATATTACTTACTGTAAACATTATCAGACTTTATAAAGTATTAAGGTGCGTTCGGGTAAGATCGTTTAACGATAAATACAGTGAAACTATTATTTAGTTTAGGCTACATAGGCGGCGACGCTGTTTCTTTCTGCCCCGCCCTGTAAGTATACGAAAGTTGATGCTACGACCAAGAATAGGTATGCTGTGAAACAAAAAGGTAGATTTCGTACTTCTTGACACTGATCGAGACTTCTATTTGATTTTGTGGACCTTATAATCATTATAATCGTTATTAGAATTAAGTTCGAACTTACCTCGCGAACGTCCGATCTTTTCTATGTGTTTTAAATTTCTATACAGATATTATCACCTATTTTAAGCTTATACGGAGAGAATTGGAAGATGATTAAATTATCACATAAAGTAGCATTAATAATAACCAGTTTCATGTATAAAATGCCGGTACCGCTTAAATATTTTATTGGAAAAAATATTTACGAGACTCCTGCAACACGAAATTAGCCGAACGCACCGTATAGCGCATATAAACATAAAATAAAATTGTTAATCTGAAATGATTTCTACTTATGTTAATTTCCAGTTTAGTGCTATATTATTATATGCAGTCACTTTCAGTGTGTCATTATTTATGATCTTTATTCTATAATAAATAGAGTATTTTGTAAAGTAAATTCAGTCTATGAGAATATACATATAAAGTCTAAAATACTGAGTAGGTTTTTGAGATATTTTCTGGAATTATACAGTAGAGGGAGCAAATGTGCCTTATCAGAAATGGTTAGTGGTTACTTAAATATTTGGATATGACAACATACTTAAAAAATTGATAAACCTCACTTTGGGTTTAAATTTCCTTTCTAACAATATTTTTTTGTAATTTATTCTAGATGTTAATATTTTTTGTAGCAGGGTACATTTTTTATATAGTGTATGAGTGCCACATAACATTATAGTTTAATTAATAGTTCTGAATTAAGTAACTGGAAGCAGACATTTTAAATTACAAGTTTTTCTCGGTTTGTTACATTACCTAGCCAGGATAATACTATTAGGTACTTAGGTTACATGGATAATGTATATTTAAAAAGCAGGGAACTACTTAATTTTTTTTCCATATTAATGTCTTATTATTTGAAGGCATTTCAATAGTATCAATAAGGGATAAATTATTTTTCTCTCCTAATTTAGTCAGATCATTTATGTCACGTACACCATATGAAGGATCAATATCTCTGAGAGTAGCATCAAACCGAATATTACTGTCTGGTGACAATCTTCCATCTTTAGCATAAGGACCATATGTGATCATGAATGCATCACGTTTCAAGTATTGGCCTGCATTCTCAAACAACCTTATAGTGCATTCAAAAGGAGTTATGTGAATCATATTAGCATTGTAAATGTAGTCTATACTTTCTTCTTTAAACCCATACTGAGATAAACTATTACAAATGTCCAAGTGTAGCGGGGGTAAAATGTTTTTTGTGGGACAGTGTTTGGCATAGTATGAGATACTTCCTAATAGAGCACTGTCTACTTCCGTTGGCTGAAATTTGAAGTTTGGAAAATGTGGTGCAAAATGTGCCACATGTTGTCCAGAGCCTGATGCTATCTCTACAAAGAGAGGATTTTCTTCATCATCATTTTCTGTGTCAGTAATTAGGAATCTCTTGAGGACTTGTAGTATAGATTCTTTGTTTCTTGATGCAGCTGGATAGATAAGCTTCTCATTTGTAATACTGAAATGAATTTATACATTGCTTTATACACAAATAGACATTATGCATATTGGTATATATTTCCCCTATATGAGGCCTAGATATGCTTGTATTGTTGTACAAAGGAAAGGTGCCTATATGAAATAATCATATAGTACAAGATATATAGCAAAGCAGTATCTATAAAGGTTCTCATAGGGGAATTTTAGCAGATACACCATACATCTACTGATTGTAAAGCTTATTTGCTACCAAGATGTGATAAATGCAATTCTATCGCCATATCAACTCGCGTGTTTTTTGAACCAACAATTTATAAAGTTTTTGACCAACTTAGGAATCGAACCCAAGACATCTAATGTTTCACAGTGTAAGTTGTGGTCTCTTAATCTTCGGCCACTAGACTAAAACCAGTATAAAACAGGACCAAACAATTTTTAGATCTCACATGTAAACAGCAATTACTTCTATTCACTCAGTTTTTTTATTACATATAAGTAAGATACTACCATAAAGTTTAAAAAAATTTAAGGAATAGCTATATATGAATCCTACCTTTCATTTTCGTGAAAACCACAAGCGAAATCTTGAGTCTTCGACATTGGCCTCCTTAGCACCCGGCTAAGGCGAATTAACGTGCTATGAACGATGGCAATGGCTATGGCAGTAAATTTTGTGAAGTCTCATATAATCTACAGTTATTTTTATGAGGTAAATTTCAAATATTTGTGTTACACAAATGTAGACAGGTTTTGCATGGATTTGTAGTATTTTTTTTACGTCACAGTTAGTAAAATTACAATAAATTATTTTGGACTAAAGTCTTCTGTATGTAATTTAATACTTTTTGAATTTATTTAATAATTATTATTAGATTCACTATTGACCGGTATAGATATATTTTTATTTAAAAAGATTTAACTACATAATGTAACATGTAGCCTTATGTAGTTCGTGAACATTGAATTGAACTAATTCATGAACGTCAGAACGTTGTTTCGAATGTAATGAATCACAGAGCTAGTAAAATATTGAATGTCACTATGAATCACTACGACGCGAGACGGAGCGGTGATCTGTCAAGTGTGAGTGTTACCGAGACGGATTCTCTGTATAACATGAAGTCTGTATAAAATTTTAGTTTCAATACATGTAAATTAGAAAAAAAACTGTATAATAGTTTCTCGAAAAAAAATGTATGTGTATTTAAATACAGATAAATAATAATATGTATACCTGGCATCACTGCATCTTCCACAGACTGAAAGAAACAGACTAATCAAGAAGCTGGATTAATGGCTGGATATAAGCTTGAGACCATAGACTAAGTAATATATTACGTAAGAAGAGGCGGCACTTGGTACATTGAATTTGAGCTCACGCACATACATGAGCAGTTAGAGTTACATTTTGTACCAACATAGCGCAAAAAAAATGACGCAAGGCTGCCAACTTACTATAAATCTGCTCATCTCTAGGGACGTTCCTTATTCAAACGATAATATCGATAAAAATTGCTGTCCATAAATCTTACACTGGTATAAATTATGATTGAATTTGGAATATTCAAAATAAAATGTCCACAATTTTTAATAATTCTCTTTATTTAATTACAAAATACACAATATTATTACGTGAATTTCTTATGTATAAATTGTATAATGTTTAGGTCTCCTACTCAAAAATTCATTATACTCCAGTTTTCCGTTATATATTGCCAATTTTATATGGAAATTTAAATTTTTGATACCTTACAGATATGATGTTTTTCCGTCCAATCAACAATTATTATGATACAATCATTGAAAGGGCAAATTCATAGATTTCGCACGTGCCTTTTTTGATTACGTTAATAAGCATAGAATTGAAACTATAATCTAGAGTATTCTCTTCAACGACTACTTGAGTTTGTAAATTTGAATTAAATATACATCACTTTTATGTAATGTTTTAAATCATAATATAAATGTTCTTTTACCGGTGTGGATCAAGTGGAAATTTAGCCATAAATATGTTTGATTTTGGGTACCATTGTATGCCACAAACTTAACATTTTTTATACACATTAATTCTTTTCTTCATTCTCGCACACAAAATAAATAAACTACACAAATGTAAACAGAATTAGAGTCAATATCTAGGAATAATAAGAGTAACTACCTCGTAAGAGTCAATATCACGTAACACACAATACACAAATTTCTTCAAGAAGAAATATACACGAAACGGAGAAGTAGGCTCAACTCAACGTATTCGGCATAAAACTTAAATGATTATTGAACAAAATCGCAATTATACAGATTTTGCAAATAAAGTCGAACAATAACAAATCTACCGTTAATAATGGCGGCAAATTTCCATCTATCATAATAGCCAACATACTTTCTATATTTTTGGTCTAATATGTTGGTACAAGATGTTACCCTGATGTTACCTTTTGTCAACCAAAACTAAACTCTATGTGATGGTATTAAGATATATAATCATTCTTTAAAAATCCTAACCCAAACATAATTACACAAAATGTTCTAAGTGTCCACCCCCTATCAGCTATCAACACTGTCAACTGTCAATTGTGAGTCGTGACATCTGACAGATGAGAGGGTAAAGGTAGAATTTTGTCATTTTGTGTTTGAAAACTGAATAATGTATTTAAAGTTTTACATGTATCAATGAAATACTTGTTGTGGTGCTAGTAGAATTTTATTGTAATTGTTCTGTAAATGAAAGCTAGAAACATTAAGTTACTAAAACAGAAAGCACAACGTATATACATTGGTATACTATTAAGTCAACTGACTAAATTTATAATGATTATGACGAATAAAAATTATAAAAAGATGAAAAATGTTGATAAAGAATTCATAATGGATTTATTTCTAGACAGCGAAAATGTTTGCACAGTGAACAGGCTAGTGGTGTCAATAGCAAATGTTATAAATGAAAATCATGATAATTTAAATACTCTGGGAGATTTAATGAAAAGAGAATATAATCAAGTTTCACAGTCTGTTTCTGATGAGTGTTTGTTGGGTGTTTCTATTCGGCGAGTTAAATGTTTTTATGAATTGGTCATACAAAATTTTACTGATATTGAATATGTCAATAAGTTTAAAATGAAGCGAAGTACAGTTGAGGTAAATATTACATTTTTTTTTAAGTAAAAGTTTAAATTTTGTTGTGGTTTAAAAAGTGTATTTATAATATTCATTGTATTAAACTATTAATAAAAAAAAAATTAAGATAAACTTTTTGTCTATTTACAGGCACTGATAACATTTATGAAAAGCTATATCAAACCGGGAAATATTCCACTTGATAAAAAAGTGCATGTGTTCCTTTGGTTCTTACTAAATGATTCCTCATACAATGATATTGGGAAAATGTTTGGCTTGCATAAATCATCAGTCAGTTATATTTTTAATGAGATTGCTTCTCTGCTAACTGAGAACAGATATCATTTTATTAGCTGGCCGTCATCGGAGGAGCAACACATAACTAGGATTAAAGTAACCAGTAGATTTAAATTCCCCAATTGCGTAGGATTTATAGATGCTTGTAGATTTAAAGTTGGACCACAAAGAAATAGAAAAGAAAAACCAGAAATGGTGTTATTACAAGCTGTATGTGATGAATCTCTGATGTTTATGGACATTTATATAGGAGAAAAAGGAAAACTAAGGAAAAACAGGGTCTTCAAAGAGAGTCCGCTATCACATGAATTAAAAAACTTTGTTGACTTTGATAATCACATATTAGGAGATTCTGATTATCGTCTCAAAATGAATGTAATAACTCCTTTTACTAGTGAAGAATTACTGACAAGTGAAGAAATGAAGTTTAATGAAGTTCATTGGAAAGCCGCAGTTATATTGGCGGGCGTTTGAGTTGTTGAAAGAGATTCAGGAAACTTAATCACATAGATGTTGTTAAAATGGAATCTGTGAATTATTTGATTTCAGCAGCTTGTGTTCTGCATAATTTTATTTTAATGCAAGAAGGATGTTCTGATGTAAAAGAGGAAATTGTGTTGTGTGATGATGGTGTTAGCATAAATACAGATATTGTTAAAACAGCAGAGGAGAAAAGACAGTTTTTGTGTAATTATATTAATTATATGGATCTTGAGGAATAAATACTTGTATAAAGTATAGCAAACATTTTTTTTTAAATAATTGTTATTAGGGTATAAGTATACATTGTTGTTTTAATAGTTTACTGTAAATATATACTGAATAGTATCCTTACTTTACATGTAGTAGATTAAGTATAGTATTCAGTCTCGGATCTTGAATTTTTTTGAGGCGGGGCAAAATCTGGATAATGCTGCCCTAACCACCTATATCTTTAACTTTGTCATCATCATCATGATCATTTGGCGCTCCGCGGGAAATAATTTATGTGTGTAATGTTCTGGATGTCTCAGTAGTCAAAGTTGCGTTAATTATGAGTTGTGTATTTGTCTGCCAAGTTTGGATTTGCGCCCTTGAAGTAATGCATGGCGGGGCATGGGCCCAGGCTTGCCCTTATTGATCGGGGCTGATACTATTCTAATATTCGGTGAGTGTAGATAGAGCCTAAGGCGGCGCTAAGACTACGTTGCGAAGTGCGAAAAGAGGCACGGTGTTTGGGTAATTTTGTACAATTTATCCACATGAATTCATTGATATTATACCCTGGATGAAAGCATAATCGTTGTCGCAATATGCTCAAAAGAGTGTGTTGCATCCATCCATTAGAGTAGGATAAGATAAGGGCTGCCCACTTTCCTTTGTTCCGTGGCGAAGCGGAAGTAGATGCGATACAATATTAACGGGATGTAATTGACTTGTCGGGAGGCCTTAAGTCAACTTTGAAAATGTTATTTCCAACTACTGTTAGATGCAGCTGGCATTAAGATCTAACCGGGTGTAATATGAAAGCTCGTAGAAGTGTTCGATTTGTGTGGGTCACATGTTACTTTCTATACCATAGCCATTGTTTTTTATAAGTTGTATTAAATTTTTCTTTTACTGTAGAGGCTGTGCGTCTTTGGAATATACTACTTTTAGTTTTCAGGTAAGCAAAATTGCTACCAATATTTTAAAAAATTATATACTTCTTTCTCTTATTGTAACACAAAGTTATTAGTATCCATTGTTTTCTGCTTTATTTTTACTAGTTATTGGTCATAGTTCCAGGATATAAAGTTTCCAAGTTTCCTATACGTTAATCAGGGACTCGGGGGCTGTTTTAAAAGTTTCAAATAAATTTTGTTTGATAGTTATCGTTAACAGCTTATATAGATGGTACTCATTCCATTACCCTTTATTTGGGAGCATAGATTAGAGTGTGATTTCTGTATTTATTCGGTTTATACATTTATGTGACGAAATTAGTCAGGAGTTGCGAAACAGGCCTCTAGTGACGGGTCTAGACCGCTCGAGACAATTTAAAATGAATTTGAAGGTATACCAAAGAGTAAACGTTTCAACTATAGAGCTTGGTTCATTCATATTTCTCTAAAGACGCTAATATGTTACAATTATAATCTATGTTCTAGTAAAGGGCAGAAATATGGTCCCATCTTTGACAAATAAACTTAGAAAATATACTGGCTTTGGAAATTAGACGATCCAAAAGTCGTGTCTAGAAAGCTACTACTTATATTGTAATGCCCGTCAAAAAGGTTGAATTAAATGTTCATACGATCCAGGGAAAGAAAACAAAGACATGAATATAATAATACTTATATTCTTCTCTTAATTGATATAATTGGCCATAATTAAATTGGTTTATTGAAATGTAAAAAATATAAATAAAAATATTTGAAAAACATATACACAAGTCTGCATAAATTACAATACAAAGATGCCCTCCGTTTAGTAGGATCCCATTTTTGAATTCAATTGAGTTTGTATTTTGATTTTTTGCCTACATTAGTCCTTCATCGGAGTATATAGCATAATAAAGATTTAAACGAGAACCGAGAGTTCTATATGAGAATAACACTGTGAAATAAGGATATAAAGATGACATTCATTGACCTTTTATAATATTGTTAACAAAACCTTTAATATTTACATTATTAGATATCATTAAACATACTTATTTAACATTGAAAATTGTTTTAATTTTAGAAACGTTATAAATAAAAGCATGTTAACAATGCCCATCAATGTTTTTGTGGCAAAAGGATCAAAATATGTTACTTCCGACTGTCAACGTAATTCTAATAATAGCGTAACTCATAGAACTGCACTTTTTTTTAAACTATATGAGACTAATGGCTAGGAAACGAAATCAAAATACCTTTTCAGAGGAATACTTAATATAGGCAAAAAATCTAAATAAAACCCAGTAGTTTCGAGGATAGGATCTTAATAGACGTAGGGTAACTAATGCTTACTAAAGTTTGAAGGAGCGAGTAGCTATTTATTATCTAAAATATATTATTTCATTGTTTCAAAATAAAAATAAGTTTGAAAATATTTGCTCTATTAACCCGGCAACCACTGACGGGTAGTCTCAGAAGGGGATTTTAAGGTGGCAAATGGTATTTAAACTCTAATGTTACAATATTATAGTTGGAATTTTAGTAATAAGTATGTAGTTCCACAAACAAACCGATACGGTTATTGATGCTTCCGTGTGCCTAAAGATACCGCTGATTAATAATTATTCAGTCAGTGTTCGCTTGCATGTAGAGACTCAAAAGCATATCCTGCCGTGTTGTCCTTCCAGTGGGTTTCGGGTGTTAAGCACTTTATAAGAATTTACTTAAACGGTGTAATTTTCTACTACAATTATGTACAAAAAGATTATAATTTTGCTTAAATTAAAAGGCTTTGATTATACGGTGGGAACAATTGATTTTTTTTGTTTCTGGTGGTTACTTCAGCCTAATAACAATTTAATTCACATTGTAAGTCATAAAACAGAACTGGAATAGTTGTAAGATACTAAAATAGCAAAAGTTATAACCAAACTATGATAATATCAGATAGTACATATGTAAGTATATTGTGCATAAATATGACACATTTCTACACAATAAATATTCCCAATTTAAAGCAATTCAAACGTCAACAACTATATACCAGAAAGCATTGCTTGCTTTATAATATCCTATTCTTTGTCCTGATGTATTCTAACATTAGGCACTATATTGGCAACCTACAAGGCACTATGCACTTAGCACAGTAATATGCTATTATAATGATTTTATACATTAACAAAATTTATAACCAGTTGTATCATATAAATAATATTACGGCTTTATTTCTTTTGATTCGAAATTCATTTACAACATAGTCGAATTTTATTCAGTCGTAGGTTTACCTACATTAGTACCCGCGACCCTCGGGAATACGCGCACAAACGCGATTTTGCTCCTTAATTATTTATATTTACTTAATTTCCATTATCCTCTAACAGTACTGTACTTGTTCAGTTTTTGGACTGATCATCATAGTTTAGACATTCACGTCTCGAGTTTGACTACGTCAAACCTGTTCCTTGAGCCCGTTGGCCGGTTATAACTATGTATTTACAAATATGAACTATATTTACACAGCACTCAACCACCTCGCTAATCTAGAAAATATTCTTATGGAATGTCAAATAATACTAAAGCTGTTTAAAAAAACATCTACGGCTTCGATCAATTTTTGATAGCTCTTAAAATATGTCCAATATAAATGATTAACATATTGTATAAAATGTATCTACTATAAGAAAAACATATCAGCTTTAGTATTAACTAGTTATACTGAGTACTCTAGAAGGTCCATTACAAATCCATCGTAAATGCAATTTTCTTTTTGAGTAAGGAGTATCAGATAACGTTATTTACGATACTTTTATCTTCATAGATAATCGACACTGTACATTAAGTTAAAGATACAATATTTACAGTCATTAAAACGTCCACACAACACATACATTGCCGTAGCCGATTTCCTCGGTAGATTGGCACACACGTTACGTTCATGTTTTTTTTATCACTCTGTTATGGATCCATACACAGTTTGTTTAGGTATATTTCAAATATAAGTCTTTTTCACTTTTTGTAAAGTACCGCACTTGAGATCCTTGTCAAGGGATTCGGTGGAATTTCGGAGGTCGAGTGTTCTTTCCTTCCCGAGTTCTAGATGTAAATTGTCTTGCTTCGTAATGGGACAAACATTTGCCACCATATTCACGTTTTTCGATCTCGGTGGCATGTACGCCGTATTTGCATTTAATGGTGTTTCTAATGCGCTCAATCTGAAAAATGAATTTGTATTATTTTTCTGTGCCTGAATAAAATCGATAAATATGATTTTTATGGCGTGGTGCAGGTGTTTAAAATATAATAGAGAGTAAAACACGATAAAGAAAAAATCTGTTTATAAGAATAATGGAACAACGTTTTTTTGTTCACGTACCTGTTTAAACGATTATGTTGTTCATTGAATGGTGAGGTATCGGCAAGAAATGGATGACGAAATCGTCGCGAAAACAAATATCCTATAACGAATCCCACCATAAGTGTAACAAGACACGATGTTACTACTGCTGTGAATAAAGCTTGTGCACTGTATATATTGCCATCGGCTGCTTCGACCGTCAGCAAATCTAAAAGATATAAATAAAATAAGTATAATTTTATAATCACTAAAATTACAAACTGATATTATTGAAATGTATTCTTTTTACCTGTTTCGTGTTTACTGTTGGTGGTACTTTTTTCTTCTGATAATACATTTGTTTCTACAACTTCAATCAGTATTTCATTCTGAATGTCATCACTTTTTATGTGTGTTTCGCTTTCTGAAGTTGACAGTTTTTTTGTGCCTTGGTTTCTATTAGAATGTCGATCACCGGTCGATAACGCTGGTAGCTTATTACATACTTCAGTCTTTCCAGTTTCTACATTTTGTAGAAATCTCTCCGATTTGGAAACTGTCTATTTCCAACCCATGAACATTGTTGAATCTTAGAATCCCATGCACAGTGAGGATCTTGTAACGCAACACATTCCTAAAATAACAGAGAAATAGGCATTAAACAAACGTTACACTTTTTATTGAAATTGAAATCCTAAATGTCAATTCATACCTGCACGATTGCACGTTCCCACAATGCGACAGAGTGACAGCTTTTATTATGTCGCCCGACGCGACTATCAACTTTTCTGTTGTGAGAGCGATATGCATTTGTTTTATTGGTACTCCTTGAGGTAATACTTGTACTTCAGATATAACAGCCGTTCTCACAGGATTTCTGCTGTACTCATCGACACTACTATCGAAAACGCCTTCGTTAGAAGCTACATTTACGCCTTTGATAACTCGACCGTCATCAGTACCGACGTATATGACATCAAACTTGTTGCCATTCATAGCTTGAACTTGAGGATGTACAGCTATAGCAGAAAATCTGTATTGTAGACTTACTCTTATAAGAATAGGTCGTGCTAGAAACGAGGGTACTGCTTTATCCATCAGTGGATGTGTTTTAATAAAGTTAACTGTTGAATCGGAGAGCGTCCTGCTGTCTTCCACGCAAGATCCCGGTTTTGTCTGAGGGTACTTTTCTTTTTTCTAGAGGTAACCAGTTAGAATTAATAGTCTCTTGACCCTTAAATGCGCCTTCAAATGCATCCATAATGTCCCTCATTGCGAAAGCGCATACAGCTGAACCACCAATAGCATTTTGAGGTGTAGTAAATACTGCGTAAATGATGTCATTGCGGTTATTGCCACTACCATATTCTCCACTAATTAGTTCTGTTGTAGATTCTAAAAAATATATTTTATTTATAACGTACCTACGTATCGACGTAAAGGAACTCTAATTTACTCAAAAATTTAGGTAAATACTTACGGATTTCATCGAAATAAAATGGATATTCGCCAGGCATGGAACAATTTAGACGTGTTTTCAAAATGATGTCCATCGATCGCTAAAGCTATGAGGTCCTCCTTTATCGTTCAGACAAATTCTTGCTACCCTTGAATACACGGCCTGTCGAAAGACATATTTAAATGTTTATTTAATTCCGTAGATTTAGTAAAGTCACAAATTGTAACCATTATTGAAATACTGACCTTTCCGCAGTTCATGTACTCGACAGCAGTTTCTCTATAGAAGAAATAGGCATGACTTGTGGAAGCAACTGCTCCAACAAACGAAGGGTCGTTTAACAATCGCAGATCTGATC
>NW_023593877.1:0-18903 GCF_014839805.1 Manduca sexta
TGTATAATGATTAGGAAATATTGCATTATTTTAGATACATTTTCGTAAAACTAAAAAATATTTATATAAAATAACAAATGTAAATATTTTAAGACTTGTAGTTGAATCTGCAATTTTTTATTTTGGAGATGTTTTGCATGTATAAAATTAAAAATATTTATACAAAAAAAATCAAATGTAATTAATATTGATAGGGTTATCTTTTATATCACAGTATAAAAATTCTTGCAGCATTCCAATAAAGGGATCAATGAAAACAATTATATGATGAGTTGTGTGACAAGATGGCAGATGATGGTGATATATTATGTGATTAATTTTGTGCCTAGAAAGCATCAAACACTGAACAACATCTTGTTGATTAAATATGGTTCTTCTAATGAAATATCTGGTGTATGAATTTTTATATTGTAAAAATATTTTCAATGATATTTATACTGCATTTTTATACAACATATATTTTAGCAATAAGGTGCAATAATAGCTATAATATTGTTGTTTTATCTGAATGTTAATAATGCTGAACTAAATGCTTTATATTACTTGTAAAGTGTTATATACCAATTGACAAGTCGGTTATGCTTGGGTGCTCATGATGTGCCTTTATTATACAAATTGCTAAATGGCAGAAAAAAACAAGCAAAATTACCTTGTAGTATTATTCTTTGTCAAATAGGTCTTGCAAAATTAATGATCATGGACAACACAAATCAGCTGCTAATGTATTAAATTATTATATTTACAATGGGTGGCCTTTGGTTGTAACTGTTTTCTTAATTAGTTTTGGATAAGAAGTGTTTTTTTTTTACTTGCAATATTTGCAGCTATTTGTGTGGAACCTAAGCCTGTATAACATGAATTTATGATGTAGAAGATATTATTTATCATATTATGGGACGTACAGGAAAGTCAGGTCAGCAAGTATACCGCCAGGTTTACTTGGAATAACTGGTGAAATTTTTTCCAAATTTTGTAGTATTGTCTTAGAATTAAAGACTTAAGTGTCTTCCACATAGGATAAGATATTTATTAAAATGTTGTGATATTTCCAGAATTTATAACAAAGTTGTTTGATATTAAATTTGTGTATTTTGATGAATTTACTCTAGTTACCAAATATTTGCGTATAGATCAAAAGAGACCAGTATTTATATTGTACTGAGAGGTTTCTATTGTAGACTTTTGCATGCAACCTGCTGAAAAAAAAATCCTAAATAGTAACTAGATATAAAGTAGTATAAGTCATGATAATTAATTAATATTCCTTATTTAAATGCAATCCTAATGCAAAAAATAAGAAGTCAAGTTTAATCCTTAAAGGATTAAACTTACATAATACATACATTAAACTTATATAATGTATGTATTATGTAAGTTTAATCCTTTACTGAATTTGATTTTAAGAATGCATTTTCGAAGTTATTTTATCGTGGCCAAAATTAAAATTTTTGCATTTTGATGAACATTATATCAAGTCACACATGAAACATGAATGTATTAATATTGAATACCACGGAAAAATAAAAGTGTTTTGGACTATTTATACATTAACTACAAAGTGTAAAATATATTTTTTTCCTCATGTAAATCTAAGATTTCAATTGGAATACTGTCTCTGTACCTATTTACAATAATTTGAATTATAAGTAAATTGTTGAAACAAGAAACATTGTTTTAATGTTATTTAGTTGCTTGTGGTATTTAGCCTATTTTCCCCTTAATTGGTATTGACGTCATCTAATGCCTAGCTAGCCACTTAGAACTTTGGTCTACGGGGACTATATTCTTTGGTAAATTAATTTGTTAGTCTCTTTCGGCAGCGATAACGTAGTTGAGAGAAACAAACACCCGTAGATTCAGAACTTGCACTAGGCCTGTATGGTGGACTAAGACCTTATTCCTCTCAGTAGTAGAGGCCCGTGCTCAGCAGTGTTGCAGTATACAATATAAGGTTGATAGGCAGTAATTTTTATTTGAGTTTCGGACCCCGCATTCAACACTAGGAGAAACTTGCGAACGGTATACTGGACTCCCCCGACTTGGCGACTGCAGGGCCCTGGAGTAAAGTTGGGAAGGAAGTGTAATATTATATTTCGAAGACTTTGCAGCCTTCGTGGGTCATGAATTCACCCTGTAATCACAAAAGCTGCATAGTTTTCGAAACCTCGCGAGAAAATTATAATACAAAACCGCGATAAACTCAAAAATAAAAAGGTTTGTTTTAATGTCTAATATTCGTGCAAATATAAAAAATCTTTATATAAGACTGTATTAAACCTATTGTAACCAAACGGTAAATCCATAAAACGAATGTATTGTAGGAAAATAATATACCTACTTAGTAACTTAGATTTAGAAGAAGAAAACTTGCAGAAGTTTACTTCCGAGCAATTTTTACTTAAATAATTACAGCAAGCTGAATACTGCAAATTTTGGAGCTTGCAGAACAGCCGGCATATCGCATAAGTACCTAATCCTAATATTATGTATAAAACTATTGAAAAAACGTAAACGCATCGTGAAGTTCTTGCGCAATATAATGTTTCACTCAGAACAAGAACAAGCAGTTTCATGAAATTGCTAGTCTAGACTTTGCTTTTGGTCTCATATCTTTTGTATTTGGAATATTGCAATCCAACGTTTAAATATGTAATTACGATAGTATTTCTCCGCAAATCGTTTATTTTTAGACGATTACGTCTTTTGAATATCATTGAAATAGTTTGACTTTTTAGTCGATTATACTGAAGTGAAAGAATTGAATGGCCAATGCAGTAGGTATGCGAAATCCCTTTTACAATGGATATGCACAGTAAGAAACAGTTTTGCGTGTCTTTTTGTGGTTTTGTGCTGTGGCTGGAGCTGGTGTAAATTACTTTTTCTATTCTACTTGTCCTAAGAAATGCTAGATAATTTCTTGTGTATTATTTAAAAATTTTAACCTTGATCAATAGACGTCAAGTGTATATTGGTAAGTTATTTTATTTTTGCTGTAATTATTGTAAGATCATGTAAACAATTTATTTGTACAACATACTTTATGGCTTATTTATTGTAAATGTTAAAACTATGATTACTTTAACTTGTTTCATTCTTCAAAATGTTTTCATGGAGGTAATTAATTATTTAATATTTTTATTATACATAATCCCATAAAAATCATTCTTATAAAATTCTATGCATATATTATATTGCCCAGCTGATCAATATTCAGTTTCGCAAAAAAAATATTTATTTAAAGTAAACTTATACATGCATATTTTTTAAATATATGTCTAATAGTTGGTGATAGTCTGAAATTTAATTAGAAATGAGAGACAACACATTCATTCTCTTCACTCAATGTTATCCATGAATATTTGTTTGAGGCTGGGTTTTGCTGGACCAAAATCCCTCACAGACTGTAATGCCTGTCATACAATGTCTGTACTTTATTATTGGCTCAAGAGAGTGTTTGACTGATCTATTTATTATTTTTAAAGTTAAATTATATGATAGGCAAATGTTGAAAAATATTTTTTTTTTATTGCACGGAGAAAGGTCAGTTCCAATAAATATAGGGCAGTAGTATTTGGCTTTGTGTCAAGTGTCATGTGTAATTGAATATTATTTTATTATTTTTTTAAATGCTTATATCATCAGTTTATATTCCTATTCCTGATGGAATTATTTATATAATGATAGTCCATGGCCCATAGATATTGTATTACATTTTGTTTTACAACAGTGTGGTAGTTTTTACTTATTCTGCTCCCACCCTTAAAAGTCTGTAATATAATGAACCATTTTAATTTGGTGTTTAACTGATATATCCATATTTATGCATGGCTTAACTTAATATTATGATCTAAAATAATAGAAATCAATAACTTTTTTAAGTAATATAGTGAATGTTTGACAAATGGAGTAGTAACATTTATTATGCAGTAATGCCACTTTTGCTTCAAAGCTTGCTTATTTTAGTATGACAATGATGTTTAAGGTATATGCCACTAATACTAAATCATATTATTACTAGATCAAGTTATAAATTACATTGTTTATATTTACAGAATATGTAAATTGCTTTACTTCATTTTTAAAATATTATATTTAGATATTGTACTGAGTATGTTTTCAAAGAAAAGATATGATAATCAGAATATCAAATGATATTTTAGGGACTTCTATTACAAACATTGATCATTTATATGATTCGGTTACAGAAGCCAACTATAATAATTATATATTAAAAATCTACAGAAGTCTATTATGTTTCCAAGTACAAAATAGGAGAAATTATGATAGTATTTGAGTTTTTTAACAATTGGGTTACCATTGGGCAAGAGCTAGGTGCTGCGACTGGGATCTATACATATACTACATAATGTGTATTTTATTCCTCTGGATTTTTCCAATTACTTTGAAGAGATGGTGTATGTGCTGGGCGTGACTTACTATTATGCAATGTTTCATATCTATCTACTGAAACCGTTTTGATCTTTGCCTTACAGAAAGAAAGAGTGGGAAGCGATTATTTTGTTGTCACAAATTGCTTCAAAATATATATTTTTTTGTATCTTGTTCATTGTCTCCTATTGGTTCTATTTTATTGGGATTGGTGAATGCCTGCGCCTTTTCCGCAAATAATAATAATTTACATAAGTTTCTTTTACATCTGCTATTATGTCTACTCTTTCACAGTAAAATATGCAGTTATGGAAAAATGCAAATATGTGCATTGAAATGTTAAAATTAGAATTACATGCATATGCAAATAAGGAATTTAATTTACGATATCTGGAAAACGAGTGGATGGTAGTCTTTTAATATAAATATTGTAGAGGAAGTAAAGATGACTGCCTCGGTGGCGTAGTTGTATTGCATGGCCGGTACAATAGCGCTCTGAGGTCCTGGGTTCGAATCCCGGGTCGGGCAAAGTGATATTTGGGTTTTTCTACTCAGTATCAGCCGGGAGTCTGGAATTTGTGCCCGATATGGCGATAGGCTCGCCCCCTATCACATCATGGGACGGAACATACTTGGCGAAAAGTGGGTGCCCTAGTTGCGCCTCTGCATACACCTTCGGGGATAAATGCGTGATGTTATGTATGTTATGTCAGTAAAGATGTCACAATCGGTTCGTAAAGTGACACGCTCTATAGCTTTATATAAATTGATAAAAAAGTTTATTTATTGTCTAAAATCAAATAAAATTTTATCAACAAAAAATGTATATCCCTTTTTTGGCGTTTCGTCCGACCTTACCATTCTCTGTACGCATGAAGTACGGACGCAGTACACGATGCGTGGAATCTCAATGCACGTGTCGCGTCACGCGTTTCATAGATAGGTTTACCACTTTATTTTCATTCATATAAATGAACTTTTTTTTGGTCGACTTGAAGAAAGTTATGATCGGTCTATTACAATAGTGCGAAATAAAAGAGGCGTAACGCGTAAGGGTGTAACTGGGTTCAGGCCGGTATAAAAAACGGGATTTCCATGTTATTAACTGTAAAAGATCTTTACTATAATTGTAAATAAAACGGCGTGAGACGGAACGTATTTAGCGAAAAGTGGGTGCCCTGGTTACACCTCTGCCCATCCCGTCGGTGATAAAGGCATGATTTATATTTAAAAAAAAAAGGCATATTCATAATATATATTCGTTCATTGTATTTGGCTTATTAAGCATTTACCACTTCGACTCTGTGGTCTATTTGAATCAATCTATGTGGTGATTGATTGGTAACCATGCTTACACACCAAGATCTCACTAAAATAAATAGGTACTCTGCGTTAAACTTTATACTTAGGTACTTAGTCGTAGAATACAGCAATCTGTCCATCATGTCCTCTACTACGATATTACGAGAGTTGTTACTTTTTACTACAGAATAAAAATATGGTCTTGCGCAATTCTTTCATCCTGTTTTTCCCCGTCACACTTATGATATCAAGTTCATAGATCAGTTTATGCTAGATACGTATTACATATACATAATACATATTGTACAATATTAACAATGCATTCGAAGTGGTTTCAAAATACTTGAGTCACATGCGCATTCGATAAGATCCTTTCTTACAACGCGATTATATTTAAAACATATGGAAAGATAAAATTTTAAATTTCAAAGTGTGATCCGATCCGTTTGATGTTGAGTTATATTTATAATATACGATAATTCTTTTGGTAACATTGACGATAGTCTGCTATATGCTCGTTTTTTATTACACAGGATCGACATGTGGGCTTTAAATGCAGTGTGATGTGAAGATGGGTAGAACTACTAAAATCTTAAGAAAACAATGAGTGCACCGAGTGGATGCGTTACTTGTAGTGATGGGTCGCAACAGTTTGACGTCAAGCATGACCCTGATTGCTCAGAGGGAGAGGATGCCCAGATACGGATGGCGCCTCACGTGCAGGCGTATCTGGCACGCAACAACCCCACCACAAACTGCTGTGGGCTTACCATCCCGATTGCATTTGAAAGAGCGGCTCCGGGCACATGGTGGAACCCCAGATTTGACTCGGACATCCTCGAAGGCCAATACAGAAGTAGTTCCTTTAGACAGATAAGATTAAGATTTAGGTAAGTTTACCTATTCTGTTTTGGCTTTTAAAGGTTCTAATGCGTATTCCTGCATGTGTGTTATTGTTTCCAAAACACAACACATAACAGATTGCTTGATGACACTTTATTTAAAATCTCTATAGTGTATTGATGTCTTAAATGTTTTCTTTCAGATTTGCACTTTTATACATTTTGATATTTTCTATATCATGGTTTGTCTACTTTGTCGTCCTTGGTTTGAACGGCGTAACAGTAAAGTGGCCATTTTTGTGTTCTCTTTTTGCTGGGGTCCTTTTGATAACAAGTGTCATGCTGTTTGTTACATTTACGAATATTTATAAAGTGTACACGTTCAGGCTCTCCTGGTCATGGCACTCGCCCTCTGTACTCTGAGCCTGTCCCTGGTGACGCTCACAACGCAGCTGGGGACGAGCTTCGCGACGGCTGCGGACATCAGCCAGTCGGGACACTTCACCATGTGCATTGAAATCCTATTGATTATTTATACACTCACACCGCTGCCGCTGTTTGCCTGTGTTATCATTGGACTTTTGTATTCAATAGTGTTTGAAGTGTTGAATATTGTTTTGCATCTGTCAGAACAAGAATGGCAATGCCCCGGAATGTTTGTGAGAATTTTACTGCAGCTTTGTGTGCACATAATCGGTGTACATATATACCTTATGACATTTGTGAGAATGCGTGGCACGTTTATGAAAGTAGGTCAAAGTTTATTAGTAAGACGCCAGCTAGAAATGGAGAAGCAATTAAAAGAAAAGATGATTCATTCAGTGATGCCACCGAAACTGGCCACTTGGTTAATGGAGGAGCAAGTACTTGAATCTGACACAAGCTTGAAACCACACAACCCGCTCAACCCCAGGATCTCAAACCCTGGAGCTTCGGACATCAAGTCGTTGTTTAGGCCGTTCAATATGAGCTGCATGGATAACGTGAGCATATTATTCGCTGACATCGTCGGTTTTACGAGGATGTCCAGTAACAAAGGTGCTGAAGAGTTAGTGAATATATTAAACGACCTTTTTGAAAAGTTTGATGAGTTATGTCAGAATCATGGGTGTGAGAAAATATCTACCTTAGGAGACTGTTATTACTGTGTATCAGGTTGTCCGGAACCAAGGCCGGATCACGCGACGTGTTGCGTTGAAATGGGATTAGGTGAGTCATTAAATCAGCGATTTAGATTACGTACTTCGAAATTATGACAGCACGTTAATGAGTCGTAAAATATTACAGGTATGATAGACGCCATACAGGACTTCGACAGAGAGCGAGGTGAAGGAATCAATATGAGGGTCGGAGTTCACACAGGCACGGTGCTGTGTGGTATAGTTGGCACGCGTAGGTTTAAATTTGACGTATGGAGCAATGATGTAACTTTCGCGAATAAAATGGAATCTACAGGGAAACCGGGCCGTGTCCATATTTCAGAAGAGACTAGTAGATTCCTCGGGGGTTCATATATATTAGAAGAGGGGAAGAAGTTTTTGGTGAGTTGTATTGCGAGTTACTATGAAGTATATATGGAAAGCAACGTATGCCGTATGTTAAAATGTTTATGTTTACGCAGGCCACAAAACGTACTTTATCGAGGGTCGGCAGTTGTATTCCCCGTACGAACGGGAGCCGTGTTTCACTCCTTCCAATCCTGTTAACTTACGCCTTATCATATCACCCGCGGCGTCTCCTCAGTCCGTCCTCTCTTTCCACCACACTCCCATTATTGTCACACCGAAAGACGACAAACTGGGCACACAGAAACCTGAATCCAATAATTTCCTTTCCCCTAGTTCATTCAATTTCCGAACCAAAGCAAGTTCATTACCAAGTATCTTAGACTCTGACACGGAATTGGACGAGAAGAGAGACAAGGCTTACACTGAAGGGACTGACAGTTCGTCGAAAAGTCCGACTTCTGTGGGTAAGTTTTGTTTTATTTGTAATTACTGTCTACTTTTCAGATCGTATAATTTTAAGAGAAGAGGTGCAAAATTGCTTCATGCAAGCAAAACTAGCTTCTGAAAATGTATATAATCACAAATTTTAATATGCTTTCTTATTATGATAAATATATTCCCCAGATAAAAAATAGTCTATAGCACTCAGGGGTAATGTAACTTTACTATTAATGAAGAAAATATTAAAATCGGTTTAGGTTTAGGCTAGTTCCCGCCCTGTGGAATGGGGGCGTTTGAAGAATTCCACCACGGTATCCCCTGCCTGTCGTAAGAGGCGACTAATAGGGGCCACGAAGGGGGTCGTCGGCGGGCAGCAGGGGCTGTCCGCCCTAGTGCATTTTTGTGCATTCTTGCACATTTTTCGGTTGACCCACGGGATGGACGGCAGTGTGTAGTTGGCCTCATGCTGCCGTAGACGCCGAGGGCGTCCTTCGGTGCGTGGGGGCTTCTGAGCACCCCCCCCCCCCCCCATAGGAGACGGGCCGCAAGGCGGCACCGCGCAGGGGCGGCTGGGGACGAATACTTAGACACTTCCGTCAGAGGAAGCCCGCAGCCGTCCCTAATGCGCCGAAGAGGGCCACCGCGGAGTTTTAGCTGGTAGGCCGTGCATAGGTTAGTTGTACTCGGGTTAGGGACTCGGCCCGGCGGTCGCCCGAAGGTCGTCATCAAATCCGGGCGGCTCAACGCCGGGCCGTAAGGCACGGTTACCCCAGCATAACCGCTCAGTCGCCCCCCACGAAGGCTGGGCGGTAGTAATAAGGGACTTTCTCCGCGAAAACAAAAAAAAAAAGGTTTAGGCTAGTTCCTGAGATAAGCGCGTTTAAACAAACGAACTCTTTAGCTTTATATATAAGTATAAATAAAGAATAGTTCCCGGAGAATGTAATCCTCTCCTTCTTTTTGGCCTTGGCTCTCCAAGTATGGCTTTTAGGATGACGGCACTGACTTGCGGATAAGGACATTCCTAAGGACTAGTGGCGTGTTTAAATACTAATCTTCATTCATTCAGTAAAAGCCCTACACGATTGTTTCTTTGCTTAGGAATACAATTACACATGAACAGTAGCGGCGAAATCTTGGCCAATGTATTTGAGTCGCATGAAACTGATAAGATACCTGACGCGTCTCATTATTTGATGTGATGCCTGCTTGCACTGACCGAGCCCCGAATAGTTAACACCTGTGTGAAAAACATATTTCATTTTGGACACTGATAACGTGACGTTTTGTTGTTAGAAATTGTATCGTATTATGTAGTTATAGGGGTCGAAATGTAAATTGGATGGAGAATGCTACTCAATAAAATTGTGTATTTAATAAAAGAGCGGACGTTAGAAGGTATATAACCCTCTAATTTTATTTTCATATAATAGTAACAGCAATGACCTGATTATAAAAAAACGAATATCAAAAGTATTGCCAAAATAATTCGTATAAATACCAAAGCAGAGTATAATGCACGCAATAATGTCATATATATGGCTTTCCGCCAAATAATTCGATAAAAAGGAGATTTGAGAAAGTTTTGAAAATTTTTCCTTTTCATTTACCGCTCGCTCACGTGCAGCGGCGCGGGTAAAGAGCAAAACAAATTTACGGGAACGTATGACACCTTTCATACGTTTTCACGCAACTGGTTTTCCTGCTACCCGTGTCGCTGCTCGCGTCACCGCTCTGCAACGATCGGTGAGTAAACGAATAATTGTCATTGTCGTACAATATTCAACATTATTTGAACATTAAATTTAGCAGCTCAATGCGCGTTTCTAACAATGCAACATGGTTTCATTTGCCAGTACATAATTTATATTTAACTTTTATTGAAATTCTTTTACTATGGATGATGTCAGGAACTTTAGATGTATGAAGCGATTTATTTAGACTTGAAATAAATAGGAAACTTAAAACGAAAACACACTACGCGTTTTATGTGGGTAATTTTATCGCTATTGCGCGCGTGTGGATCTATTTGAACTCTGCGTGTGTTGAACACAGTTTTATTTCATTTTGTTTCGCAAAAAAATAAATAATTTTGTCTAATTTAAATCTATGCTTGTTTTAAAACGTAATGTAAACAAAAAATTATATCTTGCACAAACCATTTTTGGAATATTTTAGTCATGTGAATGTCGATATGTTTAACCGTTTGTTTTTTTTATCTTTAGTAATTTAAATATCTCTTTCATGTTTTGGAAAATACAATGTTGACCTGTTACTATTCGTTGTGGCATTTTATTTGCACCACACCGATAATTGCTACCTATATACGGTATACGATATACTATTTACAAACTTGCAGGTACTAAAATGAAATGACTTAAAATAACTTAAAAAGGAATGACTGAATCGATGCGTCGAACCTGCGGTTCCATTATTAATGAATTACACAAAATAGACCGTTTTAAATAACTCGTAATATATATTTGGGCACACTTAGTACTTTCCGTTTGAGTGTTTAAAATTACAGTTACAATCATCGCACCTTTCCCCCCTAAGGCAAATACACGGGATGACATTTGCCGCAGCCCTAGACACATAGTCCAGGGGCCTTA
The DNA here is from genome assembly GCF_014839805.1 of Manduca sexta. NCBI lineage: Eukaryota > Metazoa > Arthropoda > Insecta > Lepidoptera > Sphingidae > Manduca > Manduca sexta. Next base: position 11,095 of record NW_023593877.1, read on the forward strand.
TTCTCTATCCCGCACGTTATTTTAACAGTGCGTAACAAGTACGTAACACAACGCATCATGTTTAGGACTATAGAAATTTGGCTTACAGAATACCATTCCACGCACATTTCTCGAAGTTAACATGACACGGCCGCGTTACGCGTTTACACTATCATACAGAATAAGGGCCCAGTGTGTATATCTGTCATATTTGTAACTAAACATTGAGCCCTTTAGGCCTTCTCCCCTCCGCACATTCTAATAGGTTCCTTTTCCTTCCCCCACAACTTGCTTCCCCAAATATACGCTCCCAAGTTGCCTCCAGGCCCCTGCAGTCGCGAAGTCGGGGGATTCCAGTATCACATTTACAGGTTTCCCCTGTTGTTGACTGCGGACCGATACACATAACCATCGCACCTCATTTACCTAAATATAAACAATAAAAACGTATTGAGGTACTAGTTTCAAATTCTTATCAGATTTACGTGACTGAACTTCTTTTAATTACGTCTAGTCTAGGCAACACTGTGAATGTGTGTATTAAATTAATTAATTAATGACTTGTTGTAACGTCGACACGATAAACTTGCTATTTTTAGTGTGTTCACCTATTTTATCTGCGACGCTGAAATATGGCTCGGAGATTTCGTCACGTAACCGATGCTTACTAATACTTTTACTTAAATGTATAAGAAATAGTCGACAAACGATAACATGATCACGATTTTGTACAATTATCACTTACATTAGTCAAATACTTGTTAAAGTTAGCGCGCGGATGCTAACAGAGTTGTGTTTGCCGTTTGAATGTAGTTTGCGAATTTTATCAACAGTTAGGGGGTCGACCGGCTTAGATCTAGCATTAATAATTATTTAATATTCGAAGAGTCATTCTTGTTTGTTTTAGTAAAGAACGAGGCCGTCATTAGCACAACGCCAAAATAAATGAAATGTTCAAAATTGTGTTTATTCCAAGTTAAAATACATATATTATAAAGTCAATATTATAAGTATGATTTCAATTATCTGTTTGGAATCTAATAGTTTATTGAATCATTTAACGTGGCTACTCTAATTGAATTTATTAAACGAAATTCGAATATATATGAAAGTACAAGGCATTGGAACAGAAAGTCTCCAAAATACTGCAAGCCACTTTATTATATGAAATATCTATTTTATATTAAAATTAATACTGTGAATGATTCGATCATATTCTTATTATTATATGTAGGTACACGAAAGCCGTTAATTCGCTTCGAATTTCGGCGAAAATAACCTAATAAAATCAAGGATTCACATAGAGATATAGAAGAACGCTATCTATTTTTTTTAAACAATTGAATTGAAGGGATGATCATGTTCTCCTGGAGGTAAACACCATGTATGCGTATATGTTGAACTGACATCCAGATATTACTGACATCTTAAATTAAACCTTGGTACTTATGAATTACTCTATAATTAATAATAAAACGCAACAGCGCTTCCTTAAACGGGAAAAAAAAAGTTAAACGGGAATATGAACGCACACAATTTGAAAAAACAAACAGAAACCCTAAAGCTATGTGGGATCTAATAAAAAAGGTAGGAAATTTTAATAAAACTTCTTCCAATGCACATGATCTTCTCACCAACGCCAATGATCCTATATGTTCTGTAAATTATGTAAATCATTATTTCGCCAACATTGGTAAAAACCTAGCATCTAAAATTACTGAGCCAGTCCAAAATATTTATTCAAACTATTTTCAGAAAACACCCCCAAAATTCAATGTGTTTGATGAGTACAAGTGCTAATGAAGTAGAACAACTAATTCTTAGTCTTAAAAATACAACTGCAACTGGCTGGGACGGAATACCTACCTCCATAATAAAAGCAATCAGTCAAACAATTACTCCTGTACTTGTTCATATTTTTAATCTATGCCTTTCTTCTGGAGTTTTCCCGAAAGTATTTAAAAAAGCACTCGTACACCCTATTCATAAGAGCGGGCAAAAAAACAACGTTGATAATTATAGGCCTATTTCGGTATTGACAACACTATCAAAAATTCTTGAAAAGTTACTCAATAATAGATTATTAGATTACATAAATAAATATAACATTATTTCTGATAACCAATTTGGCTTTAAACAGGGTAAATCTACTGAAGATGCAGTATTAAATTTGACTAAAAGCGTTGTAAAAGACTTAGATATGAAAGAAAAACAATTGGTATATTTCTGGACCTATCAAAGGCATTCGATACCGTTTCTATCGACATACTTATAACAAAGCTGGAACGCATAGGTGTTAGGGGTATTGCTCTAGATATTTTTAAAAGTTACCTTAGTGATCGGTCTCAATATGTTAAAATTGGAGATAAAATTAGCCAAGATGAATCCATTAATTTTGGAGTCCCCAAGGTAGCGTCCTTGGACCTACCTTGTTTACTATCTACATAAATGAACTCTGTCAATTATCGTAACCAAATTGCAAAATTATAATGTATGCTGATGACACAGTTCTACTCATACATGGTAAAACTGGTCTCTAGCTAGGCTGCGTGCTGAACAATCACTATCTGTTGTTATGAACTGGTTAGCGTATAATCTGCTGACCCTCAATGTCAATAAAACCAAATATATGTGCTTTGCATTAAAATCCTCTTCTCTCCCTCCCTCATCTTTCACACTTATTGCACATGCCTCATGTAATACAATGAAAAACTGCACTTGCCCAGCAATTACTGCAACAACGAAAATAAAATATCTTGGAATAATAATTGACAATCGCTTAATTTGGAATGAACATATAAATTTAATAAAAGTAGGATTCGTAAACTTATATACATTTTTAAAAATCTCAGACCTGTAGTTGATCAAAAACTTTAAAAATAATCTACTGCTCGCTAGCGCAGTCTGTCATAACCTACTGCATCACTGCTTGGGAGGTTGTGGTGTATCCAAAATGCTAACCCTTGAAAGAGCTCAAAGGGCAGTGTTGAAGGTCATGTTTTATAAACCAATCTTATACTCAACTACTGAAATATATACTCTTGCAAAAGTACTTTCTGTAAGACAACTTTTTATCCTTCAAATTATTCTTCGTCAACATTCGGAGCTTCATTTTACTCCCAGTATCAAAAACGAAGAAGAGATTTAGTATGTCAATCAGACACCTGTAGAACTGCTGCATCCAGTCAACATTTTTATTTTATTGGACCCCGATTATATAACAAAGCAAACAAGTTTCTTAACTTATATTCCCTTACTTTACGTGAATGTAAATCTGTAACAACAAAATGGCTGTTAACCCTTTCATATGAGGATACAGAATCATTCATAAAAATAGGAAAATAATAGGACACATAAACATGCATACATACACACACACACACGCACACACAGACAAACTCACACACACACACACACACACTAACACACACACAACCACACACACACACACATTTTTTGTTTGTTTTGATTTAAGTACCTTTTGAAAGTTTTCTTTACATTGTGGAATACAACTATCGACTTTACGGAGGTGGGCGTTAATATCTGCGACACAGTTACCCAACTAATGCAGATATTTTCGAACATTGTATTTTAAAAAAACTGTATTATTTATTCCAAATAAAGATTTCTTATTTCTTATTTCTTATTGCCGTATCGCGTACAGACCTGTTACCCCTCAGTCGTTGCCAAAAAAGAGGAATCTTTAAAATAATTTCACAATCATCACATGTTTATTGTGAAAGTTCGGAATTATACCAGTCATTCGAAATAATATTTTCGGCGTGGAACACATCAATCCATGAACAAACAAGTCCAATCCCTCGTTGGTTTATGCTGATACGATTAGCATACCGCAAATCAGTAAGAAATATGTTAAACAAACTCCAGTACTGTTAATACAAACAACAAAGTTAATTTGTGTCCAGAATGACGGCTATCTTGCAAACTATTATCGGATGTTGTTCGCTTGATAACGGATCAAATCTCAGCTTCTGGAATTATCAACTAGTTTGTTTATATAATGTTAATTTATTGAAATTCCGGTTCACACATCTTATTTCTCAGTAACACATTAATTGTTGTTTTGAGGAGAAAAATATATGAGCGAATACTGTTATGAAATGATGTATTATATTATATTTTCATATAATATTATCGACAAACAAAATGTAAGTAGCTATTTTGGTTTCCAGGAAGTTACGGCAAGTATACGAACAAGTTGAAAAACTGGAAGGTGCCAAGGTTTTTGAGAAAGCATTCTGACACACCATTGCACGAGATAAAGAAGCAAGATCTGAGCGAAAAGTCAATACAGTTCCTAGAGCGTGGCGATGATCCCGCCGGCTTGCAGTCCAGTAATGGTTACCAGCAAGTGCCCATAGTGATAGAATCTCAGGACAATAAGAGGCCGCTACAGAGTAACAGCAAGCTGCACATGCCGCCGGGGGACCATTCCGCCTCCTTCGACAGAGAAATTATCGACATAAGGTCATATTTGAGTCAGTCGAGATGCAACATGTCTCCGTTCGCGAGAAGCAGTAGTTACCGATCGCAATATGGCCGACAGAACGTTATCGAGGTGAATCACGTTTATCAATATTAAAGTTCAAGTAGATAATTGTTCTTTATTACATGATCATATACATATATTATAATGATGAGTGTTTACTTAACAAAATACTTTAGTGACCGACGTCGTCCTTGACACTGAGACTCGTTATACACATTAGTGATTGCGCAACGACGCCTTAACGGGCCATCTCATGTTCACAATACTGAATACTCATTAAACAAATCTGTAAGGGCGCATAGTTTTCTATAATTATACGTTTTAATTAGCGTTTGTTACATATATGTACGAGGCCGGGCGTCTAGTCCTGCGGTGCAAAGGTTGAGATGTGATTTGAATGTGGAATGTGTATTGTGTGAGCAGACGCCGGTGAGTCGCGCGCGCAGCTCGACGCTGACGACGCAGGCCGAGGCGCTGCGCCCGAGTGCCAAGGACCGCACGCTCAAGCTGCCGCTGCTGCCGTCCCCGCAGCCGGTGCGTCCGCACGATGACGTCATCAGCCTCTGCCCCTCCGTCAACAGCAGGAAGGACTCCGGCATCAGGAGCACCAGCCGCCGCTCCAGCATACAGCAGCAGGTATAACGTACGCGCGCTGGTGTATTTTCGCTGACGCGAATGCCCACATAAATAACTTGTGCATAAACATTTACTAATTTTTTAAAAATAAACTCGCGCAAAATTGAGCGGCTGCGCGAGGATTTTTAACAAAATTGAAACGAGCCGTAAAAATGGTTTAAAACTGTAAACACGCTCTTCCCAACTTATGTGCTCTGGTCATAAATAATTCCAGCCATAGTGGTGACGGCCGACGTGCCGCTCGGTAAACGTTGCACTTTACGACTTTGGAGTAAGGTCGAGTGGCGTGTCACGTTTGATATAACTCTGATTGATGTTTCGTACATAACTTCATTTCTAAACCGTTGGGTAATAACGCAAAACAACCGAAACGTATTTTAACACCAATGACGCGTTTATTACTAATGCTGTATTTTGTGCACCGCAGTAAAACTATAAATAAAGTTAATTATCGCCGTACATAAAGTGATGTTGACTTGCAGATATTCGTGTTGAACCACATCGCGAACTCGCAGAACGACATGCTGCAGCACAGGGTGTCGGGGTACTACACGTCGAGCCAGTCGTCCCTGAACGAGTGCACGGCGAGGAGCCGCCTCCCGGCGCCGCTGAGCGAGCAGCAGGTGCAGTCGCTGCAGAAGCTGCGCAAGCAGTCGGACCTGCAGCTCATCCGCTGCGTGCAGGACAACGCGCGCTCGGCGTCAACTACTTCGTGCAGCCGCCGCTCAACAGGCTCACGCTCTGCTTCAAGTCTTTGGAAATAGAAAACACTACCGGGACAAGGCGCACAGAAGCGACGACTGCGAAGACTTCCCACCCACACTCACCACCTCTAGATTTAATACGGCTTTGGATATCTTAGTGTCGGCGATCATTTTTCTGGCAGTGAGTTGCTCAATATTTATTTTGTATGATGACTGGCGACGGACCGTTGGATGGTTTGTTTTCTTCACTTTCATAGAGGTAATTGCGATGATGTTATGCGTGTATAGGCACTATCTGAAGTGGAAGACGCGACTGGACCCCCTCCTCGTGGCGGATACAGTGAGACGCTCTGTCAGGATATTCAGAAAGCTAACCAACTGGTATCCTTGGCACTTGTCAGGTAGTCTGTTGATAAGCCTGCCGATCCTGGTGGTGCTCATCAATTTCTCGTGCCAGAACACGACCATGACTATTTTGAGAGGCGAGCAGTCTTTCTACGTTTATCTTCTGTGCATAAGCATCGTTCACTTTGCAACTTTACTCAAATGAACTGGCTCGTGAAAAATACTCTGGTGACGCTATATGCGGGCTTGTTTTCTGTTCTTCGCGGTGCTCGGCTGCCACGAGGCGAATACTCAACTGTTAGACGCTGATATTAATCTTAAAGTAAATGCGGTAACTTTTGCTCACAATTATACGGATTACGTCGACGTCGGGAATGATACGTTGGACGCGTCCGAATCGCAGGCCGGCGGAGACTTCGAAGGCATGCACCATAAGATGCACTTGACGGAACTTTATTTAGACGTGGCATTGCTATTGATGCTCGTTTGGTTTTTGAATCACGAATTTGAAATCAGTTACCGTTTAAGTTTCTATAGCAAAGTGGTCGCAAACCGTGATAAACAAAGAGTGCAAAACATGAGGAACCAAGCGGACTGGCTCCTGCACAACATCATCCCGCGGCACGTCGCCGACCAGCTCTAAAACACCGCCAAATATTCAGAAAACCATAAAGACGTAGGAATTATATTCGCAAGCATAGTTAATTTTAACGAGATGTACGACGAATCGTACTTAAAGGGGAAGGAGTATCTCAGGGTACTCAACGAGTTGATAGCTGATTTTGACGAGTTGTTAGAGCGACCGCAGTTTCAGCACGTAGAGAAAATAAAAACCATAGGCAGCACTTTCATGGCAGCTAGTGGACTCAACCCCGACCTGAGGCACGCCTCGCGCGGTACTTACGACCACCTCTACCAACTGATGGACTTTGCGTTAGAGATGCAGAAGGTGGTCGATAACTTCAATCAAGATTTGTTGGAGTTCGACTTTATACTTAGAATCGGTTATAATTTCGGCGATGTGACGGCCGGCGTGATAGGTACCACTAAACTGTATTACGACATATGGGGCGACGCGGTGAATATAGCTTCGAGGATGGACTCTACTGGAGTGATAAAAAGGATTCAAGTCGGCGAGGCGTGCATCCCGGTCCTGTCTTCGCGATACGAATTCGAACATCGCGGAAGCGTGTACGTGAAAGGCAAGGACAATATGAATGTATATTTGGTAGTAGGAAAAAAGGATACGTAGTTAAATAAAATATAGAGGAACGTAGAATCTGTGATTTTATAATTTATATTGGTAAAGTGAAAATATATACAGATACCTATTTATTGTATGCAGCGCGTTTTGTGTGCCGCGACAGCTTGAACAAATACTGGACGTCGATCAGGTGATAATGTTATTTAAGCTTCGTGTATTCACAAAATGCGTGCGTGTGCATATTTATATTTTGTTTAAGTAATATTTAATAATAAAAATATATTGAAATCTCCTTGCCTATATTAAAAAATCTGTGACCAGTGTTCTAGTCTCCAAATTTTTGGGTGTGGTCCATTTTTTAAGATTTGTATGTGATTGACGTTGAGTGGGTTGTGAGTGGCGCTGGCGGCTGACGCTGTGCTGAAAAACTG
>NW_023593878.1:0-17638 GCF_014839805.1 Manduca sexta
AATGAATTTGATCATCTTTTATTTGAATGTACAAAATTTAATATAGATTCACCTCAACTAAGATATGATTTTATAATATCTAAGTCCGGTTGTGTAAACTGTTGCAGTTTTGATCATACCATTTCATATTGTCCTTCATCTACTTTTTGCGTAACATGCTATAAACGACATCATACTCTTCTACATCTCGATGTTCATAATTTAAATTTATCACCATTACCATACATGTCACTGTCGCCTCCCGTTGAGGAAGAAAAATCCGGAGAGTCAAATATGGATAATGATGTTTGCGCTGCAGACAAAACATGTCCGACACTTGTATCATCCACAGCTGACATTCAATCTTTAATTGACTCCTCTTTATTTTTAAATGTGAATAAATATCAAAGCGTTGCTACACCGTTAGCACCATTGAATATGAATGCTGCGCTTAACACCGATTATAACAGATATTTTGTTAATTTTTTAGTCCATAATAGCTTGCAGAATAATTTACTTTCTGTACTTATAGTCCCGTTGAATAGTACTTTTGTCTCGGGGTATGAATTTTCTCCGCAACCAACTTTTGGTTACGCGTACGCAGACACTGTGTCTCGTTTTTATTGGAAGCTTGATTACTATACGCAGGTTTCAATGCTATATTGTAAAATAAATAAATTTATATCTCCCGTTTGTGATAATGATAATAACATTATGTCATTTCTAGCGGAATTGCCGTTGGGTAACTCTACCAGGCACATTCCTGGGAATATTGGCATGTCACTGGACATTCAATCATTCCCATTTACTTCTTTGACAGAGAAGGTTTATCCCAATTTTCGTTCTCCTCTTCCTTTGCCGATTTCGTTTGGTCACATTTTGTTAGGCGATTTGTCTCAAACAGAGTTTAGTCTTCGTACAGACAAAATAATCAATAAAACCTTAATTTATTGTGATCACAATATAAACAATAATTTATTAACAATATTTCCACATTCGGAAATTGTGAATGCACTTTATTACATTCCCCATAAAACTGTTTCTGACACAATTAGTATCACATATTGGTCGATATTGGTCGCTAATACCAAGTCTAGTACTAGAGTTTTGTTCAGTAACATCGGATATGTAGAGCCTAGTCTGCTCTCTGATTTATTTTTGTTATTATTTGACTCTATCAAATTAATAAATTTGTCTGATGTTGGTATCGTCGATGTATTTAAATGGAGCATCCACTGTGCTTCCATTATGACGATTATTTTAGATTTTTCTAGAAATCAGAATAATTACGACCTGAGAATTCATGTTATATTTTGGACCAACTTCAATTATAACTTTTATTCCATCATAATTAAGATACAACTTAGATGCATCGTATGCAAGATACTGACATACTTGATAAGTTTGTTCATAAAAATACTACATTCAGCCGCTTATGTGATGTGGTACACTAATTGCAAGTTGTTTTCTACTAAACCATAGTTGTATAATATAGACTGCGGTGATATCGCTTCTAGATATATTATGACTATTCCTCCTGATAAATTGTCGAAATTCATAACATTGCGAAATGTAAAATTATGTTGCCATGTAAGTGCATCTAGAATCTTACTTATTATTTTATGTAATATGTTGTCCCGTAAGTATGGTTAATAGTGGTACTATGATGCACTTCCATACTACTAAACCAGTTGGTGTTGTACTGATCGTATCTCTGTATACAATAATTACACCTTCGTTTACTAATATGACAGCCTTTGCTTGTATTGAGTTGTATGTCTCTTTAATAATGCCCGAGATAGTGAAAGTCATTACTGATGCATATAAAGTTCGCAAACCTTTTGCAAATTTATATGTGTTCACTGACTCGTGTCTCCAGGCATTCTCTAGTCGCCTTAAAGGCTGGTTTATATATTTCGTAAATGATCCTGTGGCTCAATGCCAATGTATGCTAACTATTAGTCATTTCTTCCCTTTTAATGCATGTTCTGCCTATCATAACATTTATTTCTCATAAGTATTTTTTGTCTTTGAAGCTCTTTTTGTTGACTTATGTTTTAACACACATATTATTTTTCGGTTTACTTACTCAAGGGCTTATAATACCCGAATGTCCTACTAATTTAATATATTATTTTAACTGTCATCTGATTTAAGAGCAACTGTTCTTGGAGCTAACATGCAGTATCTTGAAACAGTTCATTCTCATAAACACATTTCTCCCTTGAGAAATCATTAGATTATTTTTAAGGATTAAAACTTGTTTGTCCCCTTGGTCCAAGTTAATATCCTCTTTATTTAATGTCACTTGTTGTATTTGTCTTTTTGAGGTCCAATGTACTCCTGTTAAGTATTCTACATAATAAGTCTTATTTGTCTTTGTGGCTAGTTCATGCTAACGAGATCCTACGCCTATACTAATTTTAATTATGTTGGCTTTTGCACATTGCCCTTGCATGTCATAGAAGCCATCACTCATACTAATAATATTTTCATATTATTCTTATTAATTTGCTTAACAACTTACAAAATACAATTAATTTTGTAATTATAAATATATTTTGTTTCCTTAGTGCTGTCAGTAATACGGAGTCATTGATATTACTGATCCAAGCCAACTATGCTCTAACGTCTTATCCATCCTACTTATTACTTTTACAATACACTCGACTTTTGGTATTAGTTTCCCTTTTGAAAGTCCTATGGACTTTCAAGATCGTAAGAAACTATTAATTTTTTAATTGAAAAAGATGCTTAATAATTTTGTTCAAACTCTCTGGAAAAATGGCGTATTGTATTCTTGCACACTCTTCAGGTCCGGCAAACATGGACAACACCTGACTGTCCTGTTGTTGTTGGCACTATGGTCTTAGTTGGGCAAGAAAACGTGCCACCTTTATCGTGGCCTTTAGGGGTTATAACTGAGGTTTTCCGGGAAAAGATAATATTGTTCGCGTAGCTTTGGTAAAACGAGATTTAGCTTCTTTAAAACGACCAATCGTAAAGTTATACCCAAAACCAACGAAATAAGTGAAATATTATTAAAACAATTTTTTACTCTTACTTATTTCTATTCTATACGTCATGATATTTTGTTTATAACCCGGGTCGAAATGACTCATTTAAGTTGTCTGATTCAGTCATAAATACGTAACGAATTTAGTCGCTATTCTATAATTCTCTGTTAACTCTTTACAACTGGCTTGGTTTTCTTTTTCTTTCTTTGAAAGTTCTAAGAACTTCCAAGGCCGGGGAGTATGGTTGAGCCGCTTGGTGTCTCCTCAACATCAGCTAAGGCAAGGGTGCGGTTTGCGTAAAATTATTCATCCGACCTTTGTAGCTTAGTTAGAGATGCCGCCTCTTTGGTTGAATACTGGCCGTTATGCTCCGTTTGTTCGAAACGGGCATACGACTGTCATATTTAATTCATATATTCATGAAAATTTCTTCACGTCAAAAACATCTTTTACATTTTCCTGCAATCAATCCTAATTCCCTCTTAATTTTTCTCCCTTTACCTCAACGATCCTCGCACCTCATCCTGCCGCATCACCCGTGGACGGCAACCGGAGCATCGCCTAGTATCCCGGACCTCCTTTGCGGTGTGCGCCTCCTGACTGTGGCTGCAAGATCGGTGAGTAATTTTTGCGCAGTATTACCTGGTAGCCCTTGCTCTCCTCCCTTGAGGGGACATCGTAGGTAGTACCTGCTCGGCCTTGCATTTCCTTGGCCCATTTTCAATTTTCTTTTTCTCGTTGGTTGGGCTATTTACACGCCCAACCACTAGCAATCGCCAGTTACCAAATTTCTACCACTTTAAATTATGCAGGTTTACGTGTCTGCAACCAGAGACGAAATGGCATCTGTAATTGGTTCCAAAGGCAATGCCATTTTGAAACTATCTGTATTTTTGTCTGTAGTGCGTCGTGACAATAGCTAATTATTATTTCCAAGACCAATTTTTTAAAATAAAAGAAATTTAAAGTATCGCATTATTTTTACCATAGCAACAACATACCTAATCTGTTTAATATACAATTGCAGGTAAGTTTTAATTTTTTTTGCTTATTTTTATATTTTCACAAAATTTAGCCACAAGTTCCCATACAAAAAAATCAATGACCGAATATTCTAGTGCTATAGGCTATATATCATCACGCTATACCCAATAGGAGCGGAGCAGTAATGGATAATCTCAGGAACTACCGGTACAAACTGAAAAAATATTTTTGCCTTGGATAGCCCTGTGTTCGTGGAGTGCTATAGGCTATATATCATCACGCTATACCCAATAGGAGCGGAGCAGTAATGGCTAATCTCAGGAACTACCGGTCCAAACTGAAAAATCTTTTTGCCTTGGATAGCCCTTTGTTCGTGGAGTGCTATAGGCTATATATCATCACGCTATACTCAATAGGAGCGGAGCAGTAATGGCTAATCTCAGGAACTACCGGTCCAAACTGAAAAATTCTTTTTGCGTTGGATAGCCCTTTGTTCGTGGAGTGCTATAAGCTATATATCATCACGCTATACCCAATAAGAGCGAAGCAGTAATGGCTAATCTCAGGAACTACCGATTCGAACTGAAAAAATCTTTTTGTGTTGAATAGCCCTTTGTTTTGGAGTGCTCTAAGTTATATATCATCACGCTATGACCAATAAGAGCGGAGCAGTAATGGCGAATCTCAGGAACTACCAGTTTGAACTGAAAAATTCGTTTTGTATTGGATAGCCCTTTATTTGTGGAGTGCTATAGGCTGTATATCATCACGCTATGACCAATAGGAGCGGAGCAGTAATGGAACATGTTGCAAAAACGGGGACAATTTATTAGTTTTGAGAGCTTCCGTTGCGTGCGCTGCGTAAAGGGTTAAAGTTATGCAACAATGATTATGACGGGATTGTTCCCCTTAAAAGTTCTAAAAATATATTATAAAACAAAGTCCCCGCTGCATCTGTCTGCCTGAACGTGTTAAACTCAAAAACTACCCAACGTATTCAGATGAAATTTGGTATGGAGACAGTTTGAGACCCTGGGAAGAACATAGGCTCCCGGGAAACTACTACTTTTATAACGGAAAACTTTAGCCTGAAAAACTTTATAACGCGGGCGGAGCCGCGGGCAAAAGCTAGTAAGAATATAAAAGTGGTATATAAAAATGGTCTCGTTAGTGGAATTGTGAAATAAAGAATGCAATATTCAGTTCCATGACCACGCTGTTGCAGAATTATAAAAAAAGGTTTTAAGACATTCTTATCCTTATTAATAAAAAAATCAGATACAGGGCAACTAGACATTATCTTATCGAAAGAACCTGTCAATTTCCTGGAATTAAAAATTACATTACGGAACGGAAATTATCAAGAGGAACCTCGAGTGCACCAGTTGCCCTTTCGCCTCACACTTTGCGGATAAAAACATAAGTTCATGTATCCTCGTTATATAAACTTTGGGGAGACCGGGGCAAGGTATATTGAGAGTGACGCAAATAGTATATTAAACAACGACGTGCCAATATTCTCAATAAATAACCTTTGAATTTGGTACCATAGTCAAAGAGTCTGCCGTAATTTTTATTTACATCACAAATAGGTAGATATATACCACAAAGCCGACGCAAATTAAATTTTGCTGGCCTGCCTTAAAGAAAAATATTGTATCTCGTGCACGAACGGGAACTGAACAAATATTTGCAGTTCTTAGCCTTTGAAATTAAAAAGTAAACCTTTATTGCTTTTGTAGAACAGTAAAGGTATGCTTATAATTTGGACTAATTTTATGTTAAATACTTTACAATATTCTGGTCTATAAATTGAATCGAAGTTTACGGATTACCGAGAATCTTTATTGAATCTTTTCCTTTTCTTTGTAACATCATCGATTTCATACTACAAAGGCTGGAAAAGTATTTCACCTTTTTTTGTATGCTTATAGATTTGTCTTTGTTTTCCCGTCACGCGAAAGCTGGTACGCCTAGATAGCCGAGAACAATGGCTGCAACCTGGACTATGTTTTATCTTATTCACAAGCCTAAAACTGAATAAAAATAACAAAACCTTTGTCTGCACAAAGTTCGCAATTTTTTTTAATGCAATTTTTGTCTGCCGTTAATAGGCTCGTAGAAAACGCTGGCAAGCGACGGCGCTGTTATAAATAAAAATACTTGAGAATAAATATTTCTCTTTTCCAAAAAGAGGATATATCAATCAAACCTATTCATTATATAAGTATTTTTATAATAACCAGAGTTCCAATTTTAAATATATCTTAGTTTTCGTGAGCCCATTACGAAAAAACTCAGACCGTACAAATAGGCATTTTTACTTAGTGTAATCGAAATCCTTAAAGGAGATCGTACGAACACCTGTAACCTAATTTTAGCTAAGTTGATGTATTGTATAAAGGATATTGAACATTATCGCTTTTCCGAGATCATCCCCTGTTCCATGGTAATTTATTTTGGTATTAGAATTTCTCCGATAAACTCTATAACGCACCGATGTATATCATCTATTTAAAATGTGATAAATATGATAATTATATGTGTTACATATTATGTAGACGAATTTTTAAGCTTCCTGTGTCTTCTTTCTAGATTATCTTAAGCGGATAATCCTATAAAGTATTTAAATACATGCTTCTTATTTTGAAATTATACATGAAATATTTTTTATCTCTATAATATAAAAATTTATCGCTGAATGTCTTGCTAAGCGCAAATCTCGAGAGAAGCTGAACCGATTTCGCTAACTCTTTTTTATAATATTCCTTGAAGTACGAGGATGGTTCTTACGGAGAGAAAAATTTTAAAATTATGTTCCCATACAAAAGATTCGTAATAATACTTAAAAGTCAATTTGAACTTTAATACCAAAGCATAAAGTTTAAGTGTTAGTGGAGGGGAACTGACCCGGTCTCCCGAATAGCAGAATAACTATTAAAAAAAAAAGAATCGACTGTCAGGCGGTACGAAGTTCGCCAGGTCAGCTCGTTATCTATAAAAATACTAACAATATTTAACTATTTAAGAAAATATCGCCTCCTCCAAATAAACTTTATATTTTGTACTAAACGTAATAAACCTGGAAATAATCTGGAAAAATGACCTTCCCACTTCAAGACTATGATTTATGACTAGCATTAGTTGCAATATTACACGTCCCGGCTCCCGGCATGATTTAACGTCCTGCAGGCGCAACTACGTTGCAACAGTCAAGCGGCAAGGTTGAAGTCATTAATCCAAACATAACTGTTTGCTTTGCCTTTTCCGGGGTAGGCGGAGATGTAACAAGTCAAAATTTTGCCAGCTTTATTAGGTCCCATGTAATATCCACCATTAAGGTAAAAGCTCACGCTTTTTGTATCAAGCTGGAATAACTACGCTTTAGACATTTAAGATCATAATAGAAAAATAACATTACATACTATCTCGGATAAAAGTTGGTAGAGCCGAGTTATAAATGTGTTTGACGAAATAAACTGGCCGGCTTGGTTGGGACAGTAGTACTATATCACAGAAAATTAATGTGAGCTGACGGCTTGCTGATTGCTAAATTTATGGAAATTAGGATATATTTTGCTGGTGATAGAATATATCTTGTATCCGCTTGGATAACGACCACTGTACACAAGGTATTAAAACCCGTCATATTAGGTGTCGCGTTCCGGGATGAGCTTGTGTTTATTTGGTTCAAAAGGTCGACATAATTGGGTCGACTGGCGAGGAATAATCATCTCTCATCATTCAACACACTAATATAAATATAATATAACTGTACCCCATTCTGCTTACTAATAGGTGCAGTGGGATCAGCTCGTATAAAAAATAAATCACAGTACCCCCTCTCTTTCTAATCCCTGTTCATCTGCATTAAAACTCGCAACGCATTCACAATTCCTCTGATAATGAGAGTGAATTTGGATAATAGAGACGGTGATCACATAATATTTTTGATGCCCCAGTATTGACTCGAGCCTAATATACAGCCATAATATACCCGATTTACAGTCCAAATTCACGATTATCCTCAATAAAACAATAAGATGGAATTATTAAAGACTGTATTTCGTACCGCCATGGTGGTATTGTTGATCGAAGCTCCGTGGACAATAATATAGCAATTATAGTAGAGTACAAAACTAATATAAACACGGTCACAAAGGAATTTACGATAAAGCATTATATAGGATAGAAAGCGTGAATGAAAAGTGGTTCTAAATAAAGACTACTTCAGTCGGTGAGCATCGAAGGTCCCTAGGGACGAAGGAATTCGATTTGATGTAAATTTAATACCTCGCGGCATTGAGATAGTGCTTCTTGTAGTTTCTTTTTATCGCCAATTGGGACTCGAGGACTTAGAGCAAGATACTCTACGCTTGTGGGGTATGAAATAATTAAATTACCTAGTCTTGCCATAAATATTGTAATAAAGAAAAAAGAAAATTGTTAACTGCAAATAACATTTATTACTTTTACAGTGTGTCAGTTTAATACATAAATATAAAACAATTAAAAATATAAAAAGCTTATTCGAAGTGGTCTCCATTGGCTGCAATACAGTCCTTTAAACGATGAGGCCAGTTATCAATAGAAGCACGCACTCTTTCCATGGGAAAATTCTTCACTGCCAATCGTATAGATTGTTTTAGGGACTCCAAATTATCATGGCGTTTAGAGCAAGCTGTACTCTCTAAAACTGACCACAAATCATAATCCAGCGGATTAAGATCGGGACTAGACGACGGCCAGTCTTCAGCTCTGATGAAGTCCGAAACGTTCGATTCCAACCAAGACTGCGTGGACCGAGCTTTATGACCCGGCGCCGAGTCTTGCTGGAAGGACCATACTTGGTTATTGAACATGGTGATGTTAAGGGGCTTAACTACCTTCTCAAGAATGGTATCTTGATACACTTGTGCCGATGTTTTGATACCTTTTTCACAAAAATATGGCTCAGTCACTCCTTCATAGCTAACACCCCACCAAACCATCACTGAAGTCGGATAATGTCCACGTTGCACTCTGTCGACTAATTGGGAAGCTTCCTTAGAGCTTTGAGCATAAATACGGTCATTTTGTTTGTTAAAATGTTGCTCAATTGTAAAATTTTCTCATCCGTAAACAAAATTTTTCTGTGACCTCCCTTTGCGTACCGCTTCAGTAGTTGTTTCGATTTTACCACCCTATTCTTCTTTAAATTATCAGTTAAGAAATGGCCAGTGCGTCTCTTATAGGCTGCAAGTCCTAAGTCATCTTTTAAAATACGCGACATGGTTCTAGGTGCTATCTTCATTTCCCGAGATAAAATCTTTTGCTTTCGGACAGGATTTCTTCGAATTCTTTCCCTTACTGCTTTGACCACCTTTTTCGTACGAACACTACGTGGACGGCCAGATCTTTTCTGTCACAAACAGAGGAGGTCTCATTGTACCTATTAATAGCCCGGTACACAAACATTTTACTAATACCAAGTGTATGGAGAGTTTTAAAAATTGCATTTGGCTCCATACCTACTTTGTGTAATGCTATCACAGCGATTCGGTTCTCTTTATCACCCCACACCATTTTAATATCGCAAAATATTTTACAATGTATTGGCGCCAAAATGAGAAAACACAATGAACAATCGTATAAAAATGACAGATTCGAAATTCAAATGTAATATTTTTTTATAATTAAGTGTAACAGTATTTATGGCCAGACTAAGTATATTGAAGGTATGCATACATTTTAAATTCGTAATATTTGTGATTTTTAAATGCTCAGCACCGATTCTTATATCAAAGCCATAATTAAATATACTATCTAAATATCGTAAGTGCGTTGTTTTTTTTGCTGTCTGCAACAAAAGATGTACGAAACGAAACACTGCTGGTATTATGTAATTTCTAAAGATCAATCATCAATCGAGTTGATTTATTTATCAGTTCAGAAAAAAATGCTTTAGTACATTGAGCTACTTATGTATTATAATTAAATGGCAAATGAGTTTCATCCTTCAACAAAAACAGAGTTTTGAGGAACAAAGGTTTCGATTACAAAATAAAATACCAAACATGTGATGAAAAAATTTATAATATTAATACTTATTCGGAACAAAAAATTACTCACTTATACACACACACTTATGACTCGACGTGTAGTTATTAAAATTGTTTAACGCAAGTAAGTTAAATTTCGTTTTAAAGTTTTATGGTTTATAAAATTTTCTCTATGAGTACATACTTAATTGTAATTATTGCTGTCCCTTCAGTGGCAGTCATTATTGATTTAAAAAAAATTATAAACGCGACATTGCCACAGTACTTAATAAAGTTATGTGCAATAATTGCAATTTGTAAAAAAATATTCTTTGTCATTTCTTGCTGGTATTATTTCGACAGCAACTTTATCCCTTTGAGTGGGTGTAAATTCCGATACTAGCTAAATCAGAAAAGTTACACAAAATGTATTTAGATTCGACAAGAGAATCAAACCTAGAACCTTTCAATACTTTGCCGGTAGTCTAACGCGATATTTTTTTTAAACATCATAATAGCGCAATAAATAACATAATAAGGTTTTTTTTTTATATTTTTATGGTATAGTAAAAAATAAATAAATGTCGATAAGGTCGAATATCGCGCGCAGCAGCCACAGGCAGTGCGGGAGCCGCGAACACGAGCTACGATCCTACGTCTACGTTATCGTTACGTAACAAACACTTCAATGCAATTTCGTGCATTACATCTAAACAACTACATTAATCTGGTAATAAATAAAATATACAATTACCTTGTTCATTCCATTTCCCATTTTGAGGTGTTTGTACATTAAATACCAAATATACTAAAATTATTGTTCTCATAACAACACAATTTATTCACAACATTATAAACATGTTTATTCATCAACAACAGTACATCACAATTCGACTGTCAAACTGTCAACATAAGCGCGTCACTATGACTACATTGTTGACGCCGGTGCGCCACGCGATATCGATGTTGCCATCATGACATGTTATAAAACTGTATAATGTGATAATCGAGATCTGCACTGCGGGTATTTCGTTTGAATAATACAACAGTCTTGTGTTTTTGTTAAGAGTTTGTGTTATCGATTAAGTTTGGTTTGGAGTGAGGTCGAGGTGTCAGTTGAAGCGCTGTGTTTTGAGCGTGAGTAAAACACGTGTGGCACACTCGGCCCGCGGCGCTCACTGCCGTACCGGGCTGCCGGCAGCCAGCGTCACTACGTCTCTAAATCCTATAGGGCGGCACTATATTATATCGACATTATTGTATCGATACTTCTTTTTATATTTTTTGTCTTAATTGGGTATGATACAATCGTTTTTATTTTAAGATGCTACTACAAATGCATCCTTGTTAATACGTCTGTAGTAGATCTCATTAATTTAAATATTTAACCCTTACAGGTATTAAAAACAAAAGCACAAAGAGCTTCGACATTGATAAGTCTTATATTTACTTTAACATTATAATAGTCAATAACATTATTATTGAATAATTAAATAAAATGACATAATTTTAACAAACGTAAAGTATATAATTGTTATACACACAATTGTATAATACGTAACTAATTATTATAATACATTCAAGTAAAATTAACAGTTGTTAACGCATTCTATACCTTAGCATAAGTAAGCACTAAGCAATGTGAGTAGATAGAGTAGTACGATATCCTTGTCCCTTAACGACTCGTTAGCTGTGGACCTTAGATTCTTTTAATAGCGGTGGCAATGGAACAAAAAGGATAAGGCCACACAAAGGACGCTCCCCATAATTAGCTTAAATAATTTATCTTGAAAAATATATCACGAAAGGTCTTGATCACTTACGAAGTTATGTAAAACCTCAGAGGTAAGACTGATAAATACGTTTAAACAATTATTGTGCTCATCAAAAACCTGAAATAATGTTTGTGTATATAGTCTTGTACACGTATCTTAGAACCATTAACACATTTCTTCTCTTTAACAATGATAAGGTTCCAAGCTGGAACCTAATAGGGTAAGCGTGTATTTTATATTTAAATAATATTCCACCGACCTTTGTACGGCTGGCTAACACAATAATTAAATAAAACTAATTTTAATTTATAATTTACTTAAGGTGGTAGCTCAAGGTCCATTTTCATACATTTTGTTTCGGCTTTAATCTGGGTAACTAAACAAGTATTGGCAAGTAAAGAATTTAAATTCACGTCTAGTTAGTGATTAGTTCTCGCAGTTGAAAGAAAAATGTAAAAATAATTAATAATCATGGATATTTCTGCCTTTAAAATTTCGTCATATTAAATTTTAAAGGCCAAAATATCCATGATTATTACAACAACTGCAACTATCACTAACTAGACGTAATTAGATCCAGATAAAGCCGAAACAAAATATATAATGGACCTTAATACAAAGAATCAAGATTATGCAGTTTATAATGCATCTATAATTACTTATATCATGATAAATATGTGACATTTCATTAACATACGAAAAAAGTGTATTACGCTGAACACACATTGGACGGGGAATTACGAAAATAAAAAAATATATTACTAATCTAAAGGCGTTATAGATTAAGAAAATCCTGAAGATTCTACTAACATAATTGAAAATATAGTATATCTGAACTTTATTTTGCTATATTGGACATTAATGTATAACTCCAGAATGGCCTACTTTATAAGCAGTTTATTATCTTGGTCCCAGAAATTAAAGAAAATGTCTTAACATTTATGATTTACATTCTTTTGTCATTTACCCTATTAAAACAAGTAGATAATATGTACTCTTTTGTACTTATTGATATACTGAATACTTTGTTTGTAATGTTATTAAAACTAAAATACTGTGAACCATTGGGTTTTATGGAATATGTCAATACATTATTTGAAAATGTTTACAATGCTTTCTAGTTTATATTAATTTCTGTAATTTTTTATTTAGTTATATAATATCACACATTAATTGTATTGCTAATTATTTTAAATACAATTAGAGGTGCGCACCTTCAAATATCTCAACATTTCTTTTATACTTCGCAACATTTACTTACTTATTCCTAAAGCTATTCTTCCACGTAACATCTCAGTTAATCCGGGTAAAACAATGTGCTCGGTATTTTATTGCGTTTTATGTTTGTTTCGCGGCCTGGCAACTAGGCCAAGACCTGCGATGATAAGCATAGCGCCACACCACCAGCGTATCGTCGAAGTTTCTTCAAATAACGTGATGCCGATGATTCCCTGTGGCAGATGTTTATTAATGTAGAAATCTTAATAATAGAAATACGAAAGTTTGTGATGTTTGATAGAAGTAAACGCAAAACAGCTAAACGGATTGCTGAAGTTTTGCAACTGGGTACTATACTTAATACGTTATGTGCTGGATTAACATAAAACTTGTTTTCGTCCTAGGAAATTACACAATTGGATTTAATTACCAGTAAAAAGTTTGTCAGACGGATGGAGTCGCGAGCAATACCTAGTGTTATTCTAATTGAAAGCTAATTTTAATTAATATATCGCTCATCAAAAGGTGAGATGGGTACCTAGAAACTCGGCGAAGCGCGGGTGAACCGGTTGCGACTTTAACATAATCGGTCGAGAATAAAAGCGTTATACAAAAATATTGTATTTCAAATTAAATTATATGCGATAGTTATTATAATGTATAGTCCAAAAATTTTCAAAATAAAAATAATACGTTGGACAAATCATATCGTTAATCATTATTTGTGAGAAATTATGCAAAATCTAGACTCTAGGCTGATGTTCAGAAAAACCCAAATATTACTTTGCCCGAATCGGTATTCGAACCCAAGACCTCAAAACAGTGTCGTACTGCGCACGGAATAAAACTAAAACCCAGGCAGTCAAATTATATATCAAAGAAACATTACAGAAGACAAAATGTAAATTAAAGTGCTTTTCATGTTTAATATTTTCATTATACGATAAATATTATATTTGCGAGATTATTTTGACAGCAAACGCCATGTATTGATCTTTATCTAATACCTATCGATATAGATATCGCCCATAAAAAACGTAGTTTACGACTTTACAAGGCCATTGAAAGAATCAAATACGCATCCAAATATATCACTCACCATACGAAACTCTAATTTTACTTTTCATGTTGACTTATTATAGTACTAACTGGCTTTAAAGTGTACTTTCTAAGCATAATACATTTTCGATTTTCAAAGGAATTCCGACACTACATTTTCGGAAAAAGATAATGACAATTTTCGACGAACGAGAATCCGGGAAAATCTCGAGGATACAAAAGTGTATTACGTAAGTAAGACGTAAATACATCCGTCTAAATAATGCTCCTAGTATCGGGAACCCTTATTATGTAGTCACGAAATCCGGCCCTTTATCTACAGAGAAAACTTTAGTACTTATACAAAAAATCTTATAAGCTTTAAGTTCGAAAAGAGGTACAGGTCCAATCATTGCATCCCGAGATTTGCAGAGATTAATAATTCCTTATAAGTTTGTGATAGATGGGCGAGCGAATCATCGGTATCATAATATTCTTTTTGCGAAAAGCCATATTATCTTTGACTCGAAATACA
The DNA here is from genome assembly GCF_014839805.1 of Manduca sexta. Lineage (NCBI taxonomy): Eukaryota > Metazoa > Arthropoda > Insecta > Lepidoptera > Sphingidae > Manduca > Manduca sexta. The sequence continues at coordinate 14,567 of NW_023593878.1, forward strand.
TTTTAACTATCTAAATTCTTATTCAACACTTCGTAAACATCCTAGTCGAACGAAACCATTTTAATTATAATAATATCAGCCTGGTATTTTTACTGTCCCACTGCTGGACATGGGCCTCCTCTTATTTAAATTATAATAATATCAGCCTGGTATTTTTACTGTCCAACTGCTGGACATGGGCCTCCCTCTTCTATAAAAAGAGGGGTTTGGGCTATAATTCAGCACGCTGGCCTAGTGCAGGTTTGCAGACTTCTCATGATACTTATCTTCGAAATTCTTATGAACAACTTTTCAGGTACCTCAGGTATTCACACGCTTTCTCACGTTGTTTTCCTATACTGTTAAGCAAGAGATAATTATCCAAGAATATACACAACATTTTATGCAAATGTCAAAAGTACGTACACCTACGTTTTGATCCCGCGAACATACGGCTCGACAGTACGCTCCACTCCCAACCAGGCTATTGTCATTTTCATCTTAAACAATACATATCTCGCTCCATATTACATCGTGTGTGTTACATACAGACATTTTTAATTTATTTGATCGAAAGAGGTATGGGGTTAAACTACTGATCAGATTCTGAAAACTCTTTCATTTATAGAATATAAAAATCGGTTGAATTAAGAATCTGTTCCTGTTTTTGATGTTAGTTAAAATTATCACTGAAATGAATTCCCTAGTTTGTGGCCGCATGCAAATTCTAGTACTTAATAAACAAACAAAACTCACAGATAAAACGTAACTAGAAGCTGCCGAAATGACCGTAGGTACGACGGAGTTCGGCGCTGCGTCTAGTGAACGCAGGTAGTGTCGACAACCCCACGTGTTTACTAACACCATGGTTACAAGCAGACCAGCCCATATCACGTAGCCATCGCCCTGTAAGTTCACTTGGTATGTAATACGGGTAAATGTATGAGACTTCGAATGGAAAACCGGACAAGTGCGAGTTTGGTCAACGAATATCACCTAAGTATATACATATATTATTCAAAAATGCATTTTTTAGGTATTGGGTATATTATAGTCTGATTAGGAAAATAAAACTGGTCAAGTCGTAAAATATGGATATCGTTTCCTTGTAGATAGTTACGACGTTAATTTTAAAACGATAAAGCTGGTTTTAGTATTCCTGGTCAGACTAAATCTGAATTCCTATTTATCCCAAATTCTCACCGCTGAAAACCACACCATTATACGGACAAGGTTTTACGAGTGTACTTAAAACCTATAAACTTTTTTGACTGCTGTACAGTAAGCAACACCACCCAAAAGCTCAAAAATTACAAAGCTCTGTATGACCCTGTAGTCCGGTCGTAGTTATGAAGCATTAAAAGTAACATAATGCTTTAAAAACATCTTAGTCGGTTAGCATACTGGATATAGTTGCTAATTCTTATTATAATCGAGCAACGTATGTAATTTGGCATGACTTTCAATAGGAAATGTTTAAAATTCATACATATTAGAATTAGTAAATCGCGTTAAAATACTTGTAAGTTTAAACTGTAACTTTCCGACTTTCCACATCCCTATTACCTTCCCATAAGCTCAATGCAAAGCAAATAAACTGCGAAGTTATAAAGAAAAGAGCTACCCGACTTCAAGTATAAGTACTAAATAAGTAAGTACTTACTAGTATCGGATCGAATCACTTAATATTATTACGTTAGTTGTGAATGGATTAACTATATGTATCGACTAATTTATTGAGTTTTGAGGGATACGCATTCAACACACAACTGAGAGGTAAGAATAAAAATCCCACATCTTTCTTTCATATAAAATAACTGTTATACTTTACGTATAAAGTATATAGTACCAGGCAATTGAAACAGATGGCGTGTTTAAAAAAAACAACAAAATATATTCTTATAGACATTTCTAAATTAGGATTTAAGAATAATATCTCATTTAATTGCTTGAAGCTATGAATTTTATTGTATTTGTGTTAGAGTAATTGTATACGTACAACAAGCGATGCACTGCCAGATAACTTTCAATAGTACTTCCTACTGATGCCCATATTCCAGCAAGAAAAGCCTCGATATACATATCACAGTTTGTTTTAGATTAACAGCAAGTCTTAATCTTTTAACTCATTACAGATTTGTATAGAAAACACGATTTCGATAACACTAAATAACCTAACGTGAAAATATGACATTTGTGTATAAACATTTCAATGCGTTTCGTTTTTCGCAAATTTTAAGGAAGGTGAAATAAAACTAAAATAAAATAATTTGTATTACTTTTAAAGTCAATTTGTAATCTTTAGAAAATAAATCAATACATACGAAATAACTATGTATGTACCTGTTTCTAAATTTAAATCTGTGGCAGTAATTCCAATTTCAAATAAAAGTATTGCTAGATTATATAATGAGTACAAAAACTGTACAAAAGACGCAAGCGTATGGCTATACTGCCATAAAATATAAAATATAATTAATCAATGCTTCGATTATTACTTTGCTTTATATAAATTATTAAATTATAATTTGAACTTTGATTTTCATAACTTGTGCAACATTATAATACCTGTATCCGTTTAAGATACTATTTTATCTCCAAAAGCTTATCATCGCATAATATAGTATCCATAACAAAATGATTTTACGGAAATTTCTTAAGAATTAAAGTATTAAAATAATTCATTCAGACGAAAGTTTAATATTTTCATATAATTGCAATTTTTGGTAGTTTTGTTCAGAGCCAAACATTCAACTTTCATTGGTTTCCACATAAAATGAATGTTATCCTACCTGAAAGTCAATTTCATGACTGTAAGAAATTTAAAATACATACAGGCAACCCTAAGCCGTAATTGTCAAGCTAAAATTTTCTTGATAAAAGGGACGACGACAAGTGAGTGTTCGTCAATCTAGTTTATTGGTCTCTGTTCGTCAATATTTCAGACATAAAAAATCAGCAGTCGTTTTACCTGCTCCTTCAAATTGATAAAAAGTTTAACTTAAATTATAGAAATGGAAGTTGTGAAAGCTGGCGACAATGTGTTGATTATTTGGAATAAAGATGTTGTAGATGAAATTACAAACTTGGTAA